>NC_089795.1:14099714-14174714 GCF_040412425.1 Macrobrachium rosenbergii | reverse complement strand
CTTGGAGATAGGCTATAGCAGAAAACTTCATAACTTCCCATTTGTTCTGTGGAGGAGGGGGGGGCTCTAATTTCGAAACACCCGGGGTATATATATACACACGCACACACACACACACACACACACATATATATATATATATATATATACATATATGTTTACCGAAGGGAAATTATTGTTGATAAGAAGTTCGTCATCTCACAGGCTCGAACCGCAGAACACGAGAACTCACAACGTGCAGTGGTGCCTTAGCCCATTCGGAAATCCGAGTGGGCTAAGGTGTCACCGAACGTCGCGAGTTCTCGTGTTCTGCAGTTTGAGCCCGTGAGGTGACGAACTTCTTATCAACTCATATAATTTCCCTTTGGTAGACATATATATGTATATACATACAGTATATTATTTCTGAGGTAGAGCGAATTGAACATCAAACAACATTTGTAATTTAATGCTTGTACAGTATATGAATCACAGTGATGTGGTAAAAATTCATATATATATAATTATATACATACATACATACATACATATATATATATATATATATATATATATATATATATATATATATATATATATATATATATATATATATATATATATATATATATTATTGTCACGATGCATATCAAGTACCTGGTTACTACACAACTAATCTCAAGATTCAAAAATATACCTCACTTCAACCAGATACCTGAACTCTCATAACATTAATTATTACGACTGAGTACTCTAAAGGTAACAGTGATCCCTTAAGAAAAAACTTATTTATCACTTGAAAAAATCAAACTAGTCTATCAGAATATGTGTGAGGTATCAAAAATTAAACTAGAATTCTTCTAGAGTAAAAGGTCATCACTCCATCAAAAAACTCTAACTGTTTCCCTGGTCTTAATTCACTTTAGCAAAACTAAAAGAACAAAACATGTTTATCACTTTGCCTTATGCACACACAATCAATCCTATTCACTGATGGTCAATAAATGAAACACTGTTTTTCTAAAAATGTTAAATACAAAAATTTATTTTCAGATTCAAAGTTTATCATTAAAATTCACAATTATTTAGAATTCACAATCTGAAAAATTTACTATTAGTTGAAAATAACACAAAACTCAATGAATTCTTGAATTAAATTATGAAACAAATCTAATTCACAAAAATTTTATCAAGAATTTAAATTAATCAGGCAAAATTTAAACTATCAAGAATTACTCAAGATTTAAAAAGAAAATCTCAATAAATGAAATCAAGTATGCAATGTTAAATTAAGTATGCAATGTTAGATTAAGTATGCAATGTTAAATTAAGTATGCAATGTTAAATTACCAAGAAATATTTACAATGCTATGTAAATAAATGTTACATCACAAACATAAAAATGTGAAAATATATAGAAATTGTAAATAGAAAAACACACAAAAATACATATAAGATTTATCAATAATGATTTCACTAGTTCAAAATTTCCTAACTTATCATACCATGGTATTATAAGTAAAATTCACATTACCTTACACAAACTTGTGAAAACCTCTGTAAATCACTTGCTGCAGCTGCGTTACACAATACACACTTTTTTACCAGGCGCCGTTATTTAACTAAATAACTTTGCTAAATTCAGATCTCAAAAGTTAATGTTAAAAGTGACCACAAAAATTACGTTAAAAGTAATCTCTTCCTAATTAGGAATGAGAGAGAGAGAAACCAACTTCACTGGTCTCAGAAATCAGAATGAAACAAATTTTAGGATTCCAGTAACAGTGAAACAATTACGTGATGTCATTAAAGCATTTTAAGAACTAAAGAAGCTCTAGAAGCAGAGATACTAAAGAAGAAGCTTCTAGAAGGAAAATGACGTCATCCCAGCAAAACGTTTTGAACACATCTTACAAAACATGACGTAATTGATCAGGACACGTATTCTTTCTCTCAAAGTGGCATACGTGACTCAAACAACGCATGTAACGACATGAAATCACTCATCTTGAGCCCGTATGGGACGAATCGGCGTTTGTTTTGCAAACCTGTCATCGCTAACCCAAAACAAAGCGTTCCCTCTTATCTCAACTGATGACAACTGAAATGAAACAAGCCCTGGTGGACACACACACGTGTTCATATACTACGCTTTTACCAAGAAAGATATTCGTTCTAAATTACGTTACTATTAAAATTATAATAACAATTCTAAATTACGCTCTCAAGTAATCATTAGCTCTTTTGAGATCTGATGCCAAACTAAATATGACACTTTAACAACCATTATCATTAAACATAACACATGAAAAAAGTAAATATGTCAAAATTATAGGAGGATATACGTATTACAAGGCAACATCATGAAAATATATATATACATATAAATATATACACACACACACACACACATATATATATATATATATATATATATATATATATATATATATATATATTATATATATATATATATATATATATATATATATATATATATATATATATATATATATATATATATATATATATATATATATATATATATATATATATATATATATATATATATATATATATATATATATATATATATATATATATATATATATATATATATATATATACACACACACATATATATATATATATATATATATATATATATATATATATATATATATATATATATATATATATATATATATATATATATATATATATATATATATATATATATATATATATATATATATATATAAATATATATATATATATATATATATATATATATATATATATATATATATATATATATATATATATATATATATATATATATATGTATATATATATATATATATATATATATATATATATATATATATATATATATATATATATATATATATATATATATATATATATATATATATATATATATATATATATATATATATATATATATATATATATATATATATATATATATTCATGATATTGCCTTGTAATGTGCATAGAATTCTCTGATTTTGATATGTTTACTATTCAATTTATAATGTGTTCTGTATAATAATAATAATTATTGAAATATCGTATGTTGTGTAATGTCAGATCTCAAAAGAGTTAGCGATTTGTGTAACTCAACGGCATAATTTAAAATTAATAATACATTTTTAATAATAACGTAGTATGCGATCGCATGTTTTGTCTCCTGGCAACAAGCGATCTGTACTTGTGATTTTTTATGTTATGTTTTGGTTCGATTGTTGTCCTGAAGGATAACGAGTTAACAAGTGAGGGAATGGCAATCGATTCATGTAAGGTTTTGTCCCAAACGAGAAAATGACGAATGATTTCACAATGTTTCATATACTGTTCTGAAAACCAACTTTGGTTCCTCATCTTGTTTTGAAAGCGTGGCGTTTGCGGCTGCCAGTTGCCGTCTGTTTCGATCGTGTTGAGGCTTCGTTAAGAGCTTCGTCCCATATGATTTTCTGCTCGAATCGCATATGCCTTTTTGAGAGTAAATGCACGTCACAATCGATTATGTTGGGTTTTGTAAGATTGAGTTGCTCTGATCATGTATTGTTATGACATCTTCTGATTGTTTCATTTCTAACTGGAATCCAAAAGTTTGGCTATTCTGCTTTCAGAGACCATTCGTGTTGGCTCTCTCTCTCTCTCTCTCTCTCTCTGTTCAAAAGAGAAAAATTTTAATGTAAAATATTTGTGGTCACTGGTATTAATTTTAGCTTCTGAGATCTGAATGTAGGAGAAGTGTGTAATGGTGCCTGACAAAAAGTTTCGTGAATCTCAAGCAGCTGCATTTCAGGTGATTTTACGAAAGTTTTCACAAGCTTGTGTAAGGTAAAGTAAATTTTACTTATTATTACCATGGTATAATAAGGTATATTAAGAAACTTTTGCCTTAGTGACATTGTAATTGGTAAATCTTTTGTGTATTTTTTTGTGTTATTGTGCTTGCAATCTCTTGATTTTTCACATTTTATATATTGGTGATTTAACATTTATTTTCTAAGCAGTTTAAATATTTCTGGATAATTTAACATTTATTACTTGGTTTAATTTTCATTTACTAAGATTTTCTTTTCAAATCTTGAGTAATTCTGAATAGTTTAAATTTTGCTTGATTAACTTAATTTCTTGATAAATTAAAGTTTTTGTGATTTGGTTTTGTTTAATAATTTAACTAAAAAATTAATTAAATTTTGTGTTGTTTTCAAGTAATAGTAAATTTTTTCAAGTTGTGAATTCTAAATATAAATTTGGAAATTTAAAAAAATTTATTGTGTTTAAAATTTTCAACAATAGTGTTTCATTTATTGTCTACCAGTGAATAGGATTAAATGTGTGCACAAGGCAAAGTGATAAACATGTTTTGTTCCTTTAGTTTTGCTGAAGTGAATTAAGACCAGGGAAACAGTTAAAGTTGTTTGATGGAGTGATGCCCTTTTACTCTAGTATATTTCTTGTTTAATTGTTGATGCCCAACACTTGTTTTGATAAACTTAGTTTGATTTTTCATGTGATTAATAAACTTTTTAAGGGACCACTGCTACCTTTAGAGCACCCAGTGGTAATTTTTATTGTTATGAGAGTTCAGGTATCTGGCTAAAGTGAGGTAAATTTTTGAATTCTGTGATTAGTTGTGTAATAACCAGGTACTTTGAACATATTGTGAAAATAGAATTTTGGTGCTCAGACCTGGGAACAAAACAAAGTATCACCCTGGTTTATGGTTTATACTGGTGGTGTTAGGGATATATTTTGATAGGAGAGTGACCACATAATTATATTTGCATTGTATTGTGAATTATTTAGTTAAGTAACTTAGAGAAAATGGCTTTGATCAATGTGCTGAAGTTTTTAGCAGCTCTTTACATCCAAGATTTATCTGAATCCAACCTGACTAAGGCACAGTGGACTGCTTTAGCAGTGGCATGTGGGGGTAATGTGCTAGTGATATGATTAAGGCACAAATCAGATGTATTGCAGTCCAAACATTGATGGACTCTGGTAAATTAATGAAGAATTATGAGAGGCACAAGAAATGTTGAATGCAGCTGAGGAAGAATTTATAAGCAAGAGCAAAAGAAAGAGAAAAGTGATGCAGAGGTAAAGCTTAGATGCATAGAAGCAGAAGAAAGTTTGATTAAGCTGAAGATGCAGGCTGAAAGAAAGAAAATGCAAACAGAAAAAGAAAGAGAGGAAAGAGAAGAAAGTTTGATTAAGCTGAGAATGCTGGCAGAAACAGAAAGAGAAGAAAGGGAGAAAAGAGAAAGAGAAGCAGAAGAAGCAAGAGAGGAAAGAGAAAGAGCAAGGAAGCAAGAAAATTATGAAAGAGAGATGTGACACCTTCTAACCCTATACAAGGTACTCAAGAGCCTGTATTTGCAGTGGTAAGAGTGCAGAAGTTAATTCCAAAGTTTACAGAAGCTCCAGATGAGTTTTTTGATCACTTTGAAAAAGTGGCTTCAGGTATGGGATGGCCAGAAGATGAATGGTCAATCTCGTTACAGAGTATTCTCATTGGTAAAGGAAGAAGTGCCTGTTTAGCCTTATCAGCTGATCAGTGTAAAGAGTACAAGGTACTCAAACACAATGTGCTACAAGTTTACCAGATGACCCCTGAATATTACAATGAAAGATTCAGATCTTTGAGAAAGATGAGAAGAAGACTTTCTTGGATTATGCCTACAAAGTAAGGGGATGTTTCAAACGATGGTTGAAGGCTGCCAAAGTTAAATCTATGGACGAACTTGAGGAGTTAGTAGTCCTAGAGCAATATCTTAGAGGAATTCCTGAACACATAGGAGTCTATTTAAGAGAGAGAGGTTAAGAAACTTGACAAAGCTGCTACATTGAGTGAAGATTACAATATAATTTATAGCAAAAGGAAATATAATGTCAAGTACCAGAACCACAACTCACAGGTTTTAGGTCTCATCCAAATTTCAGAAACATTACAACTGGGAATCCTTCTAGTGGCAATGCTAGTACAAAGCCAGGTAAATCCAGTTTCTCAAGCCAGATACAGAAGACTAATGTTGTCTGCTTCAAGTGTGGAAGAGTAGGACACTAAAGTCGAGATTGTTATCAGACAAAACAGACTGAGACAGTTGGGAAGGGTGAGAGTAAACAAGCAGAGTGTTTAGCAACCAGTGGAGATGTAACCTCAAGCAGTGGGTGGCTGAGCAGCTTGGAGGCTTTTAAGTCATATATCTATGAAAGTATGCTGGCAACTCAAAGAGGGAGTGTGCAGCTACCAGTCAAGGTATTAGTGATATGGGGAGTAACCATAGTGTGGTAGTTCGTAGTGCTCATCCACAGTTGGAGAAGAATCTCACCGGAGATTCAGTCATTTTGGAGGGTATAGGAGGTGAAGAGGTAACTCCTATATGCTGCTGTCACCTGTCTTGTAAATTGGTGACAGGGAATGTTGATTTTGCTGTAAAGGACTCACTAGCTGTTGAAGGTGTGCATGTTTTACTGGGTAATGAATTTAGTGGTGCACCATTTGTTCCTTGTCCTATAGTGACAGACAAACCGTTGAGGATTAGTCCTACAGTAGATTTAGAGAAGAAACTCCCCCTCCCCCCGTTTTCAAGTTGTGTAACTAGCAGGAGTAGGAAGAGAACTATGTCTACAAGTGAAGAAACTGAGGATTTACCTGCACAAGAAGGATCAAGTGAAGGATCTTTGAGTCTAGAAGAGCTGTTCCAGGAAAGTGAAGTTTCCCTTAGCGTTAGTGGTGAAGAGATTTCCCAAGGAGACAAGGATCTTGTTGTTATTGAAGAGACTCAGTATAGTCATAGTGTTCCTGAAGATAGTAGCGAAACTACAGTAGCGGAGTTAGCAAATATGGAGAGTTCAGCCCTTGAAGTTGGTCAAGTGACGAGAGAAAAGCTAATGGAACTGCAGAAGAAGGATACAATGCTGGCTGATTTGTTCTTCAGAGTTATTGATCAAGAAGAGATGCAACAAACTCCCACCTGTTATTATCTAAAGGAAGGACTGATAATGAGGAAGCATCGACCTGCAGATATACCAGGAAATGCTGAATGGGGTGAATATCATCAAATTTTAATTCCATATCCATTGAGGAAGCAAGTGGTAGCAGTAGTGCACGAGTCTGGACATATGGGAATCATGAAGACTGTTGAGAAGATTATGAAGTAATTATTCTGGCCTGGACTTCACAAGGATGTTCGGAGGTTTTGCAGAGAATGTCACACCTGCCAGATAGCTGGAAAACCGAATGAAACCATTCAGAAAGACCCCCTACAACCCATAGTAGTTAGAGGAGAACCCTTTAACAAGGTGATTATAGATGTGGTTGGGCCACTTCTGAAAACAAAGAATGGAAATGAATATCTGTTAACATTAATGTGTCCAGTGACAAGGTATCCTGAAGTGATTCCTGTAAGAAGTATAAGTGCAAAGGTAATTGCTGAGAAGTTGATGGCATTTTTCTCCAAGTTTGGAATACCAGAAATTGTGCAAAGTGATAGAGGAACGAACTTTACTTACAAATTGTTCCAGGATGTGATGAACTTGTTAGGAGTGAAACAACAATTATCAACAGCTTATCATCCAGAGACTCAAAGAGCCTTGGAAAGGTTCCACCAGACATTGAAAAGTATGTTAACAAAGTATTGTTATGAGTCAGGAAGAGAATGGGATGCTGGTTTAACCTTAATGTTGTTTGAAGTTAGGAATGCTTATCAAGAAAGTATGGGATGTTCACCAAATGAAATGATTTTTGCTCGAGACGTGAGAGGTCCATTGAAGGTTCTTGCAGAGAACTGGGAAGAAAATCAAGGTTGAAATCCAAGGAGAATATGTGAAAAAATTTAAGGAAAAGGTTAAGAGAAATTAGAAAATTCTCTTCAGAAAATCTGAAAATAAGTCAAGCGAAAATGAAAAGGAGATATGATGCTAAGACTAAGCTTAGAAGTTTTAGTGTAGGTCAGCAAGTTGTAGAGTTCTTACCAGTGAAAAGATTTCCCCTTACCAATAAGTTTCAAGGACCTTATAAAACAAAAGAGAAGTTAAGTGACTGAACTTATGTGACTGAAACACCGGGAAGAAGGAAAGGATAGATGAAGAAACAACAAGGATTTCTGAGCACGGCTGGATTTTATCGCCATCTGAATTTCTCAGCCTTAGTAGCTCCCCTGACTGACTTTGTAACCATACTGTGTAGAAATAGAGAACATTTTTGGAAAGAACAATGTAATTGCAGATTATTTATCCCATTGTGACCCATTAGATTCAAACCTGGGATAACTAATCTTCTGGGGGGGAGCAATTTCATGATGTTGCCTTGTAATACGTCTAGCATTCCGTGCTTTTGATATGTTTACTATTCTAGTTATACTGTGTTCTGTATAATAATAATAATTATTTAAATATCATATGTAGTGTAATGTCAGATCTCAGAAGAGATAGTGATTTGGGTAACTTAATGGCATAATTTAAAATTAATAATACATTTTCAATGATAACTTAGTATGTGATCACACATTTTGTCCCCAGCAACAAATGTTCTGTACTCGTGATTTTGTAGGTCATGTTTTGGTTCAGTTGTTGTTGCGAGGGATAACGTGTTAACAAGTGAGGGAATGGCAATCGAGTAGTGTAAGGTTTTCTCTCATAAGTGAAAAAGACGAATGATTTTGCAATGTTTCATGTACTGTTCTGAAAACCAACTTTGGTTCTTCGTCTTATTTTGAAAGTGTGCTGTTTGCGACTGGCTGGCTGCCATCTGTTTTGATCACGTTGAGATTTCGTTAAGAGCTTCGTCCCATACGATTTTCTGCTCTGATCACATATTGTTCTGATGCGTAAGTTTTGGTCCCACAACGTTTTGCTCTGGAAATGACGTCATCTGATTGTTTCGTTTCTTGCTGGAATCCTAAAGTTTGTTCATACTGATTTTAGAGACTGTTCATGAGGTTCTCTCTTACTTTAGAAGAGAGAAGTTATTAACCCTTTAACGCCGAAGCCTATTTACAAAAACGTCTCCCGTGCATGCCAAATGCGTTCGTGAGTTAGCGCTACAAGCAAAAAAGTTTTTTCAAAAAATCACAGCACGCTTAGTTTTTAAGATTAAGAGTTCATTTTTAGCTCATTTTTTTTCATTGCCTGAAGTTTAGTATGCAACCATCAGAAATGAAAAAAAAAATTATTATCATATATAAATATTGGAATATATGACAGCAAAAAAAAAAACTCGTATATAATTGTATACAAATCGCGCTGTAAGTAAAACGGTTAAAGCTAATGAGTTAATTTTTTTTAGTTGTATTGTACACTAAATTGCGATGATTTTGGTATATAACAAATTTTAAAACGATCAAAGCAACACAGAGAAAATATTATCACAAAATGATGCATGAATTAAACGCGGGACGTAAAAAAAATGTTTTTTTCAAAAAATTCACCATAAATCGAAATATTGTGCTAGAGACTTTCCGTTTGTTGAAAAATTAATTTAATTGATTTAATATTACTAGGCTGCAAGTTTTTTAGCTTACAATTGCAGTTTTCGACCATTTCGGTCGAGTTAAAGTTGACCGAAAGTCGAATGTTTTCTATTTATCGTGATTTATATGGAAATATTTCAAAACTGATAAAAGCTACAACCATGAGTTATTTTTTGTTGTATTGTACATGAAATTGCGCACATGTTCATATATAAAACTTTATGTAACGATTAATATAAAACGGTGCAAATATTACGACGACGAGACGAAAGAATTTCTGAGATGTTCGGACGAGTTACCGCGCAGACGCAAGGAAAATGTTTTTTTAAAAATTCACCATAAATCGAAATATTGTGCTAGAGACTTCCAATTTATTGCAAAATGAATTTAAACGATTGAATATTACTAGAATGTAAGAGTTTTAGCTTAAAATTGCGTTTTTTGACCATTTCGGTCGAGTTAAAGTTGACCGAAGGTTGAAATTTTGGCAGTTATCGTGATTTATGTGAAAATATTTCAAAACTGATAAAAGCTACAACCATGAGCTTTTTCTGTTGTATTCTAAATGAAATTGCGCACATTTTCATATATAAAAGTTTATGTAACGACTAATGTAAAACGATGCAAACATTACGACAACATGACGAAAGAATTTCTGAGATGTTCGGCCGAGTTACCGCGCGCAGACGTAAGGAAAAAAAATTTTTTTAAGAAATTCACCATAAATCGAAATATTGTGCTAGACACTTCCGTTTGTTTCAAAATGAAGGTACATGATATAATATTACTAGAATGTAAGAGTTTTAGCTTATAATTGCGTTTTTTTACCATTTCGGTCGAGTTAAAGTTGACCGAAGCTTGAAATTTTGGCAGTTATCGTGATTTATATGAAAATATTTCAAAACTGATAAAAGCTACAACCATGAGTTATTTTCTGTTGTATTCTACATGAAATTGCGCATTTCCATATATAAAACTTTATGTAACGACTAATATAAAACAGTGCAAACATTACGACAACGTGACGAAAGATTTTCTGGCGCGGACGTAAGGAAAAAGTTTTTTTAAAAAATTCACCATAAATCGAAATATTGTGCTAGAGACTTCCAATTGGTTGCAAAATTAAGGTAAATTATTGAATATTACTAGATCGTAAGAGTTTTAGCTTAAAATTGCGTTTTTTTGACCATTTCGGTCGAGTCAAAGTTGACCGAAGCTTGAGATTTTGGCAGTTATCGTGGTTTATATGAAGATATATCCAAACTGATAAAAGCTTCAACCATGGATTGTATTTTGCTGTATTACACATGAAATTGCGCACATTTTCATATATAAAACTTTATGTAACGGCTAATATAGAACAGTGCAAAAATTACGACAAAATGACGAAAGAATTTATGAAATTTTCGGCTGAGTTACCGCCGTGCGTAAGAAAAAGTTTTTTTGAAAAATTCACCATAAATCGAAATATTGTGCTAGAGACTTCCAATTTGTTGCAAAATGAAGTTAAATGATTGAATATTACTAGAATGTAAGAGTTTTAGCTTACAATTGCGCTTTTCGACCATTTCTGTCGAGTCAAAGTTGACCAAAGGTTGAAATTTTTTGTAGTCGACGTACGGTACGTCCACTCGGCACCCAACAGACAATTTTAGTCGACGTATGATACGTCCAATAGGCGTTTAAGGGTTAACATAAAATATGTGTATGGTCAGTGGTATTAATCTTAGCTTTTGAGATCTGAATGTAGGAAAAGTGTGTAGTGGCGCCTAGCAAAACATGTGTTTTGTGAATCTCAAGCAGCTGCGTTTCAGGTGATTTTGCCAAAGTTTTCACAAGTTTGTGTAAGATAACGTGAATTTTACTTATTATTACCATTGTATAACAAGGTATATTGAGAAATTTTGGCTTAGTGAAATTGTTTTGGTAATTTTTTTTGTGTATTTTTGTGTTCTTGTGTTTGCAATCTCTTGATTTTTCACATTTTGTATACTGGTGATTTAACATTTATTTATTTAGCATTTTAAATATTTCTGGATAACTTAACCTCGCATACTTGATTTAATTTTCATTTACTAAGATTTTCTTTTAAAATCTTGAGTAATTCTTAACAGTTTAAATTTTGCTTGATTGATTTAATTTCTTGATAAATTAACCTTTGTAATTTAACTTAAGAATTAATTAAATTTTGTTTCAAGTAATAGCAAATTTTTTCAAGTTGTGAATTCTAGTTATAAATTTCGAATTTAAACATAAATTTTTGTATTTAAAATTTTTAAAAACAGTGTTTCATTTATTGACCACCAGTGAATAGGATTAAATGTGTGCTTAAGGCAAAGTGATAAATATGTTTTGTTCCTTTAGTTTTGCTGAAGCGAATTAAGACCAGGGAAACAGTTAAAGTTGTTTGATGGAGTGATGCCCTTTTACTCTAGTATATTTCTTGTTTAATTGTTGATACCCAACACTTGTTTTGATAAACTTAGTTTGATTTTTCACTTAATTAATAAGCTTTTTAAGGGACCACTGTTACCTTTAGAGTACTCAGTCGTAATTTTTATTGTTATGAGAGTTCAGGTATCTGGCTGAAGTGAGGTAAATTTTTGAATTCTGTGATTAGTTGTGTAGTAACCAGGTAGTTGGAACACATCGTGACATTGTAGAAAAGAAATTTCGCCGTAGGAAAATTCACCGAGTAAAATTCTGATTTATATAGAGTGAAACAGGCTATATAATAATACTATCAAGCAAATGATAAAACCACTCGTCCGTCTATGGTGTAACTTGAAAAAAATATTTTCCATCTTATTATCCGTCTGTAAAATATTTTTGAACTGTGTACATGAGGCAGTGATATAAATGATTAACTTTCGAAGCATGGACTTCAGTAAATTCGGAGCAGAAACCCCTATATTGACGCAGCATTGCTTATAATTTATACTTTAAACACATATTATACGCTGATGAATATCCATGAGGTTCTTGTTTTAATTACAAGTACATTTGACGCTTTTAGCAAATCTTCAGATAATTGTTTAAGACGAAATTTCTCTGCAGAAAAAGTTCCTTCGACAGAATTTCTTTGCTACAATTAATTATGAGGCAAAATTTCCGACAGCTATAATTCCTACGGCGAAATTGTTTACGCCGAATTCACTAGATTCGCATTATAGAAGGAATGGTGGTAAATGCAACTTTTATAACAGCTTGCCAAAAAGCTCGCTTGCAGGATAGTAAGGGGCGGCATAAGACTGTAGCACATTCTTTTTTATAGTTATATACCTTTCTTTTTTTTGGGGGGGGGTGTGAGAAAGTTGTAATTTGTATGTTACCTGTGAATCTGGGATTCTTTTAGCCAAAAGTTCTGAGGATAGATACTATGAACGCTCTTGGACCAGATATCGTAGGTGATTCTGGGAAAGCACAAGTAGTTTATAGAAATAAATAAACCCTTACAAACCTAGTATGATGCAGGATCAAACAGAAGATCATTATCAGTGAATACTGTAGCCTGCAAAATATGAAGCTATACATAGGAAATCAAATTACCATGAAGTATAGGTAATCTTTCTCCTTTAGTTTTTTGTTTTTCGTTTTTAACTTTGAACGCTCTAAACTGGTATCGAATGTCAATTATATAAACTAGAAAACATCGCACAGCCCTTCACCCCTGAGTAACATCATATTTGTATCACACAGATATTAAAAAATATCAGAACAACTTCGTCTTTCGTAGCAGAACTGGATATTGTTATGCATAACACTGGAAAACTTTATCCCATTATAGGTTACAATGATCGAATACTCATTCTCAGCAACTTAGATAGCTAGAAGTTAAGTAAGGGCAAAGCAAAATCTTTGTTTCCAGGTTATGATGGAGGTCTCCTGTCGGCGTTGTTGCAAAATAGAAAAAGGCTTACGAAGAAGTTTTGTTGACTATCACGAATTCAGTTATGTTTTCATTACTGACTTACATCCCAATTTCCCGTTGCGGAAATTTCATTTATGGTGGATAATGATCATCCTTTCCCGCATTAGATTCCAAGTCTGGATATCGGATAACATCAGACAACCTTGAACCAATACAGTTACGCGAAAACCACCTTGGAAGTAGATATGCTTGATTTCTTTAATAGACACCCTTGCCGAATAAAGAGTGCATCTGCTCATTATGCAATGAGAGTGTTTTTCACGACTCTTAGGTAAATCGTAATAATTGAATTGTATGTAAATGTAGATGGAGAAATGAATAAAGGGATCTTTCCTAGATAAGTGACCCCCAGCAAAGTTCGGGGGTCGTTGTCTAGGACTAGTATTTCTTTGAGGCCTTTATCGTTATGATATTTACAATCTTTTGTTTGTGTTTTTACTGTCATCCTTAACGGGCTTGTACTAAAGAAGCCGCAAAGGTGGATGCATATCGGGATAAAATCTTTGGGGATCGCTATCGAAGAAAGATCCAATAAAAGTTTTGGAAGTATTATGAAGTTTTAAATTAAAAATTGCCCTAGAAAAACTTTTAAATTTCCTGAGTAATTTAGAAAAATGTTGTACCAGGAGTAATATATATATATATATATATATATATATATATATATATATATATATATATATATATATATGTGTGTGAGCAACTCTGTTTTTTCATGGAGTCGACCTCTCAATGAAGGATATTCACTAGGAATTTTGATTTAACCTTTAGACCTCTGGATATGTTATATAAAACAGATTCTTTATATTGGAAGAGCATGAGCATTATTTCAGAAACCATATGCAGCAGTATATACCAGATATAGCACACTACCTTTTCCTAACTTTGAAAAAGACATTTTACTTATTTTAATCACCATCAACAGCTACTTGTCGCGAGCGCTCAAATATCAAGGTGCACTGATGACTTTTCCCAACATATGAATTTTCAAAGCTTAATTACTCCAGCATCCGGTCTCAAAGTGGTATTCGTCACTCCCATGGAAACCTTAGTTTTTGGCTTGTAATTTCATTTTCCTCTTTGGAATCCTGACTTTTAGTGAATTTTTTTTTAAGATATTTGCATTTATATTGTCACACTCTTATTTCAACCAGAAAAACTGAACAAACCCACCACAAGCCCAAGTGCCGTCATAGTGAGAGTACTGAGTGATACTATTTAAAGAAAGCACAGTTTCAGACTTATAAAAAATGTGATTACAAGTAGTATCTTACAAATCTTACCGGAAGACCTCAACAAGATTTTACTTGATAAGCTTATTCTTGATTATAGCCCCTGATCTTTGACATTTAATTAGCGTACATATAATGATGTACTGGATAGATGCAATAAGTATCTAGAAATGAACAGCTCTTTATTGCTTATGGTGCTATAGATTCCATTTATATGAATTGTATCAGCAAAAAAAAAAAAAAAATCCAGTGAGCCAGAAATCAGGATAGAACTAATGAATCCTAGTGGCAGAGTAACAAAACAATTCACTAAACTCTTTCGGAGATGTGATGAACACAGGTTTTGATAAATGAATTTTCTGAAACTAATTCTCATATGCATATCAACTTCTCTCAAAGATAAAATCCGTATATACAGAGTTTTGTATTCTTAGAGTTTGTCAAATCATTCAGATTATCCACAACTTTTACTAGGCAATGCCAAATTTGATGCAAATATACGATAAAAAGACAACTAACTTTCAAAGTTCCTACTGACAATATGGTAATGTCTCTAAGAAGCATAGCATTCCCTTTCATAACAGGGGCATACACGGTTTCTATGTCTCCGTGATTTCAAAATCTTTCAGATGTTAATCTTTGAATTTTGGTGGCGACTTCTCCTCTGCTATTTAGTACCACTGAATGGACAGCAATCATTTTTCTAAAAGTGAAATTCTAAAGCAAAATACCTGACCAGGATAATGGTTTCTTCTCCCATAGTCTTCAACAGTTTCCTAAATTGTGAAGTTCCCTGTTGCGGCTGGATTTTGCTTTCACTACCCTGTTATGAAAGAAAGAAACCCAAATAATATCAGAGCATCAATTTCTAGTTCTGTTTTTCTAATAGTTTAGAAAAGTCTGCAATACAAGAAAGAATAATTTTCACAACTGTTACATGCTTTCGTAGCTAAGAAATCGATTAGAACTATTGTCTTTGTTTCAGCAATATAAAGTGATTGCCATAGATTTCAACATTTATTTCAATAATCACAAAGCGGCCTCACTACGTATATTTGATATGAGAAAATAATAATTTACTGAAGCTTTGTCTATCATACTTTTGGTAAGAAGTTTATAGTTTAAAGCGCCTTTTATAGACAACCGGTCTGTAATATCTTACTTCCGTTTGTATCAGTTTCATTAAAGTGAGCAGCTCTTCGTCAGGAGGCAGTTTGGCTTTGTTCAGACGAGCGGCTCTTTTCAGCACCTTCAGAGCTCGGTCGTGGTAACCTCTCTGTATCAGCCAGCGAGGGGATTCATCAACAAACCTGGGGAGTCAAGCAGAGTAACAGTCACAGAAAGATTCATTTGCATTCAACTTCTGTTGCTGTAAAGGTCATCAGTGATGCCAGCCAAAAGGGGAAAATTCTGCCTCATTATATACAGAATCCCGTAGGGGGGTTAGCGCTGTCAGTGCACCTCATGCGGTACACAGTAGGCATTACTAATGGTTCTTTGCAGCGTCCTTTCGCCCCCTAGCTGCAACCCCTTTCATTTCATTTACTGTACCTCCGTTCATAATCTCTTATTTCCATCTTACTTTCCACCCTATGCTAACAATTAATTCATAGTGCAACTGCTTTGAGGTTTTCCTCCTGTTACACCTTCCAAACTTTTTTACTGTCGGTTTCCCTTTCAGCGCTGAATGACCTCATAGGTGCCAGGGCTTGGCCTTTGGCCTAAATTCTACATTCTATTCTATTATATACGGAATATATCACAAAGATTTTTTTAGTCATCGTACTGAAAATGAGCTTTGATTCGGTGGGGGGGGGGGGTTGGATTTTAATTTAAGCCTAAAATTTCATTATTCTATTTTTGCAACGATTAGTCAATATGCTCATGAATATAAAAAAGGTATATAAAAAGAACTCACCACAAAACAGGGATAGCTAGAAGCGACGGTATGGGAACTGAGAACATCAGCCACCGCCATTCCTTTATCAGGTATGCCTGTCCCGCCCATGTAAAATATCCAATGATCCAAGGAAGAAAAGTCAAAATGCCCACAGCCGCTCTGTGTCTTGGTGCACTCTGCTCCATTGCTGAATCCAAATCATGACGATTAGTATGCACGATCTTTGGGCTGTCCTTAGCGGAACTCTTAGTTATCACCAGTCATTTGTGTGGGAACAAATAATGTTTAAAACACGACATATGAAATAATTATCTTCAAATGCGAAAGGACGGAAGAAGTACCTAAAGTATATGGGACTGCAAGTGACGTAGGGTGCATCAGTCCTAAGATGAACCGAGCTGCTAAGATCGGAGGAAGGTTTGGCAGCCAGCAAATGATGTTGGCCAGAGTAGAGTACACTGTTATCCCCACTGTCATCACAGTTTTTCTTCCGTACCTACAAGATACATACTGGTCAATTCGGTCTTTTATTTATCTATTACTTTCATTCATAATGAATAAATGCATACACCATGTACACACACACACACACACAAATATATATATTCGTGGACGTTGAAAATTCAAATTACATGCATATCTTTGCCTATGTATTTACTGTACTTATTAGAAGGTTCAGTTAAAAGTAGTTTGCTGAAGAGGTTGAATCCCTTTTGTCAGTCAAGCAAACTACAATTGATTTTCCAGTAGCTCATTTCATGTCATCATGTGTTAACTTCTTTGTTGGTAATTTGTCCCTAAGTACATTTCAGTGCAAACGAAGTATTTAAGAACAGGTTTAACTGACATTTATAATAATATTATTTCACTGTAGGTTACTTAAGAAATTCCTTGATGCATTTAACGTTACAAGTTAGGTCAAGCAAACAGTATATCATTAGGAAGTCCTGGGAAAGTACCAGTTTCGAAAGATGCCGTGTAAATTTTTCTCAGTAATGTAGATAAATGATCGCCTATTGCCATTCCAAATGTTTTGTTTATGATATTTGTTTCAAATTACAAATTTAAAACCTTCAACACAAGGTCGTCAATCAGCGGATTTGGTGGCTGGGCTTGGATGAGTTTTGTCCTTTGTTTTGAATCTGAAGATGACACAGCAATTTCGCTTCTCTTTCATCCACTTACATGAGGTCTTTTAGTAATAAACCCCGTGATATGACTGACGGCATCTGTTTGCACGGTGACTGAGAAGAAATAGCTGTTGTCTACCATAAATATTCATTTATGATATCCTGGTGTATATGTGTCATTGCGCTGTTTTATTCCCTTTATTTCCTCTTCAGAGCCCAAAAGCCAGGCTCTAGTGCCTTGGTTCAGCGAGGGTATCCTTAAATTCATCCACGTAATTGTGTTGCATAACATTCTTTGCTAGGCTACTGAGAACTTCCTCGTTTGTTGCCACTTTGCAAGAGCCCGATCAGGGGTTCAGTCCGAAATCAACCTGAGTTTCTTCATTCACCGACAAATTAAACATTTTGGTAATCTCCGTAGGGAGTTAGTGCCCTCAGGGCACCTCACGAGGTGCACTGTAGGCATTGGTAAAGATTTTCTGCAGCGTACCTTCGGCCCCTACCTGCAACCCTTTTCATTCTTTTTACTGTACCTCCATTCATATTATCTTTCTCCCAATCTTGCTATCCACCCTCTCCTAACAATTATTACATAGTGCAACTGCGTGGTTTTCCTCCTGTTACACCTTTCATACCTTCTTACTGTCAATTTCCTTTCCAGCGCTGAGTGACCTCAGAGGTCCCAATGCTTGGCCTTTGCCCTAAACTCTATACTCCATTCCATTCCACTTTTTGTAACGAAATTTCTGTATGATAAAAACAGATTTGATTTCCCATTTTTATTGAAGTATTTCAGTATTTACCTAGTAGCTTATATTAATATAAGTAGTTATGAAAATACTCTGATATCAGAAGGACCGTTGATCTGAAAGTGGCCGAAAAGAAATAAAAAGGCAGAACGGGCTGCCATTGAAAGAGGTTCAAACAAACAAGGTCTGTCACTTAGTAAAAGGTCTGCTATTCAAAACAAGGTGAAAGCATAACCAGGGTCTAAAGACTAAACGAAGAAGCATCCGATATGAAAGAACGTGTAAACAGTTGCCATCAGTCACGAGGGTTATTACTAAAAGACCTCATGTAAGAGGATGAATGAGAAGCGAAATTGCTGTGTCATCTTCAGATTCAAAACAAAGGACAAAACTCATCCAGCCCCAGCCACCAAATCCGCTGATGGACGACTTTGTGTTGGTTTTAAATTTGTAATTTGAAACAATTATCATAAACATAACATTTGGAATGGCAGTGGGCGATCATTCCTCTACATCACTGAGAAAATCCACACAGCATTTTTCGAAACGGGTACTTTCCCAGGACTTCCTAATGATATACTGTTTGCCTGGCCTGTTGACAAAAATGAGAAGGTTTCAGAAATAGAAACAAGAAAAAAAGTTGTCTCATTTAAATATTGTAGTTTCATGGAATGATAAAGATGTAGGGAAATGTAGACACTATGTTCGTTGCTTTTCAAACTCTTATCCAGAAGCGTGTCCAGATGGTCAGCCGATAAGTTGAACATAATACTAAATTTGTTGTTGCCGATACATTTCGATTTTACCGACAACAATGAGCACAACGTTTTCAATTTATCTGCTGGCCGTCTGGGCGCCCCTCGATGAAACATCATGATCTTCCCACCCTTTGTTTTTAAGTGTTTTGACGAGTTTGTGAATTTTAGTAAATTAATTAATAGCTTAAATGTAAACCCAGTGACATTATTTCAAGTCCTTGGTAGTCTATCACTGAAAGGGACAAGAGGTGTGAGGAAGAGTCAGATCGTTAGATTCTGCTGAACTGTGGAACTCGAGTATCCACAAAGTGAGAGACTCTTCGTTGAAGTCAGCGTAGTTCGGAAAAGGAAGGAAAGACACTGTAGTAACTGGTAGAGGTAAATGGCAGTGTGTGTGCGCGCGCTCGCGCGTGTGTATGTGTGTTTGTGGAGTTTCGATGTAGGTTTAAGAAGGAGTGATATGGAAGCTGTTTGCGCGTGGGGGCCGTATTCGCAATTCAGCACTTGAAGTGTCAATATTGTGGTGATTATTGTCTATTCTCTCTCTCTCTCTCTTTACACACACACACACACACACACACACACACATATACATATATATATATATATATATATATATATATATATATATATATATATATATATATATATATATATATATATATATATATATATATATATATATGTGTGTGTGTGTGTGTGTGTGTGTGTGTGTGTGTGTGTGTGGGTGGGTGGGTGGGTGGGTGTGCGTGTGTGTGTGTGTGTATACACACAGGCACACACACACGCATGTATATCTATATTCATCTATCTGTCTGCTGTATATATATATATATATATATATATATATATATATAATATATATATATATATATATATATATAATAATAAACAGGACAGCGAGAAGACCGGAGATCATTTCTTCTTTTTATTTACACCAGCGTTTCGGGAATTCTTTCCCATCTTCAGGGCTGTAAATAGAATTAATTTTTACGATATTAAAAAGTATGCTAAAATAAGCTAATAATTATGAGAGATCTAGTTTCGTAAGACAACAGTCGTTAAGCTAAGGAAACTTTCTGGAACAATATTATAGTTTGTAGGCCAGATAAGGGCAAGTTGGGAGTTGTTATTCTTAACTGTTGTGACTGCATCCAAAAGATGGAAAATGATTTATCAGACTCTAGTAAGTTTGTTGAGGCAGGCGAACCTCAGTATAACCTAATCTTTAAAGGAGAAGATAAAATAAACTGTACATCGAAGCAGTTAAAAGAGAAGGAATGTTATCTGAACAGTCAAATCAATCACTGTATAGTTCTAGTTCGGCTTTCAGTGTCCTGTATGGTCTTCCAAAAGTCCATAGGCCTAATATACCACTCAGACCGATTTTAGCGGCTTATAATTCATCAAATTACCTTGTAGCCAAATTCCTAGTTCCTCTCCTTAGTAATCTTACTAACAACCAGTTTACGGTTCAGAATTCTGCCAAATTCATTCCTGAAATTCTTGAACAAGGTGGTAACACATTCACGGTAAGTTTCGATGTTGAGTCGCTGTTTACGAACGCGCCCCCTAACGAATCAATAGAAATTATACTAAGAGGCTTTTCCCTACCGAAACTGCTATATTCAATGGTTTTGATTTAAATAGTTTTAGAAGTCTCCCTGAAATTGCAGTGACTGATACACACTTTGTTTTTAACAAAAAGTTGTATAAACGGGTTGATGGTATGGCAATGGGGCAACACTGGGTCCTAAATTCGCCAACATATTTATGCGCCGCCTCGAAGAACGGTTTCGTAGACAATGCCCAGAGTTATTTGGCCCACCTTTTTTTTTTTATAGAAGATTCACAGATGACACATTTTTATTGTTTAAAGGAAAATCCCGTGCTAATATGGTTTTAGAGTTTTTCAGCACTTTTCATCAGAATATTAGGTTTACGATGGACATTAATATTTCACGTTATAACGGGAGATTTCTCACAGGTATTTTCAGGAAAAAGAAATAAACAGGTTTGGGTCTTAACTTTTTTAGCAACTGCTCTTTGACATTTAATCTGAATTCTTCAAGGCACTTATTCAGAGCATATTCCCTGTGTTCAGACTGGAATAGTTTTCACATTGAAATATCAGTCCTTAAAGTGTATTTTAATTAAGAATAACTGTCATCCTTCTGACCTCTTTGACAGAACTGTTGAAAAGTTTTTAAAATATATTTACCAGCCCAGTTTATTGTGTCCTCAAGTTCCGAAGAAATTGTATTTTCGTTGCCATATGTAAAAAATGCAGCCTTTAGACGTGAACTGACGATAGGCCTAAGCACCATAGAGGTGTCAGTTATCGCACTGGCTGCATCTTAAAAGCAAAAGAATTTTCGGCCATAAGGAGCCATTCGAACTCATTTAAAACTAACATTATTTTCAATAATTTCAAAATACTCTATCAAACTACGATTGCCTGTCGCCCCTTCTTTAAGAGTCTCTTTACACCAATAAACTGTCGCTTCCTTTAACAACCAAACTGCTTCCACACCATTACATATTGCCTAACTGCCTATTACTCACATTCTCTCTCTCTCTCTCTCTCTCTCTCTCTCTACTCCCGTTTTTTTTTTTTTTCCACTGACATTGTCTTTGACTACTCTGTTCTCTATCAGTTAATAGCCAAATCTCTTAACAGTAAGTCTGACAAAACCCTTTACTTTTTTTTTATTCTTTTTGAATTATTATCTGTTATTTTACTGAATTGTGTATAGTTTTAATTTACTTTTAGCTTGAAGTCACTTTGTAGTCTTTATTTTACTTTTAGCTTAACGACTGTTGTATTACGAAACCAGATTTCTTACAATTATTAGCTTATTCTACCATACTTTTTAATATTGTAAAAATTAATTCTGTTTATAACCCTGAAGATGGGAAAGGGTTCCCGAAACGTTGGTGTAAATAAAAAAAAAAAAAAGATTTCCGGTCTTCTCGCTGTCCTGCTTATTATTAAACTTAAGCTCATCATGAGTGAATATATATATATATATATATATATATATATATATATATATATATATATATATATATATATATATATATATATATTCTCCATTGTATTATAAGTTCCACTCTAGCATTTTCTTCCCTATATTGGTAGGGGCTATGCTCTGTGCTCCTACAGCTAACAGCTAAAACCTTTTCTGACACCTGTTATGATTGTCGATGTTACTTTAAGTAACACGGAACATCGTCTTCTGCAAATCTTCAGTCTAGAAATAAACAATTGATCTCTAAATTCCAAGAAAACCAATTCAGTTGATATACCACCAGAATCGATCTTAGTTGTTTTAATAAAATCAAAACTAAAATAACAAGTTTTTCTGAAATCTGCGGTTGCTTTTCCGATTTAGTTGTTAAAAATAAGGAAGGTTCTCGTAAACCGTTCGGGGGTATTTTACCTGTCTGATAAAAATCCAATAATAGGGGCTGCAGTAAGAGCTCCGATGAAGTACACACTCTGAAATGTAGGCCTCAAATATTCTTTTTCGCACACCATCTGAAACTGAAAAAAAGGAAAATTACTTCAGGACAATAATGAACAAGTAAAAAATGCGCCGAAGTTTCTTTGGCGCAATCAAGTTTTCTGTACATCGTACATAGCAAAATCCCCTGCTCTTTGCAGCTACGCCCCGCCCACTGCTTGCGTCACGGCCATCCCTTGAAGCTGATTGGCTGGCAATGGTTTCGAAAAGTGGGTTAATCAATGCTTGCCCAGGTAATTCCTTGGGTGCAGTTGCTCTCAGGTTCCAACTTCTTTTAGACTTGTATGGCCTAGTGGATAGTGCCCTTGCTTTCCACCTGAGAGACCTGGGTTCGATCCCGACCTAAGTCAGAAATTTATTTCTGTTCCAAAAATGTGATTGTGTGTTGATGATTTGTATCTTATTCACTCAGAAGGGATAATTCGAATGAAATGCTGTCTATTGGGTCATTGCTGAGTCGGGAAGTTGGGGAAAAAGGTTCACCTGGTATGCAAGCAGTTAGCTTGCCCAGGTAATTCCTTGTCTGCAGTTGCTCTCAGGTTCCAACTTCTTTTAGACTTGTATGGCCTAGTCGATAATGCCCTTGCTTTCCACCTGAGAGACCTGGGTTCGATCCCGAAACGTGAGTCAGAAATTTATTTCTTTCCACACGTGATTGTGTGTTGATGATTTGTATCTTATTCACTTTAGAAGGGATAATTCAAATGAAATGCTGTCTATTGGGTCATTGCTGAGTCGGAAGTTGGGGAAAACTTCGGTGGTATGCAAGCAGTTAGCTTGCCCAGGTAATTCCTTGGGTGCAGTTGCTCTCAGGTTTCAACTTCTTTTAGACTTGTATGGCCTAGTGGATAGTGCCCTTGCTTTCCACCTGATAGACCTGGGTTCGATCCCGACCTGAGTCAGAAATTTATTTCTGTTCCACACGTGATTGTGTGTTGATGATTTGTATCTTATTCACTCAGAAGGGATAATTCAAATGAAATGCTGTCTATTGGGTCATTGCTGAGTCGGGAAGTTGGGGAAAACTCGCTGGTATGCAAGCAGTTAGCTTGCCCAGGTAATTCCTTGGGTGCAGTTGCTCTCAGGTTCCAACTTCTTTTAGACTTGTATGGCCTAGTGGATAGTGCCCTTGCTTTCCACCTGAGAGACCTGGGTTCCATCCCGACGCGAGTCAGAAATTTATATATATATATATATATATATATATAAATATATATATATATATATATATATATATATATATATATATATATATATATATATATATATATATTGTTCTAATTAAAAGTGTTGGAGATCTTTCATCAAATGGTCTACACTAGGCCTTCATTCTCATAAATGTAGAACAAATTTTCTTTAAATAAAATTTCTCAGTGCCATATTTTGTGTTAATAAACCAGTATAAGCTACAGTATGTTACCCTTTTTATTTAAAGAAATTTGTTCTACATTGTATGTAGAATGTAGGCCTACAAGCCATTTGATAACATGTGGTACCAGCACTGTGGCTGGTTGTAAAATATATATATATATATATATATATATATATATATATATATATATAAATATATATATATATATATATATATATATATATATATATATATATATATATATATATATATATATATATAATATATATATATATATATATATATATATATATATATTATACATATATACACACACATTGTATGTAGAATGTAGGCTACTACAACCATTTGATTGACTTGTGGTACCAGAACTGTGGCAGTTATACAGTATATATATATATATATATATATATATATATATATATATATATATATATATATATATATATATATATATATGTTATACATATATACACACACATTGTATGTAGAATGTAGGCCTACTACGAACCATTTGACGACTTGTGGTACCAGAACTGTGGCTATTTATACAGTATATATATATATATATATATATATATATATATATATATATATATATATATATATATATATATATATATATATATATATATATATATATATATATATTGTATATGATGCGTATGCCTAGGTACCTGGTTATTACACAATTAACCACTGAATTAAAAAATCTACCTCACTTCAGCCAGATACCTGAACTCTCATAACAATAAAAATTACGACAGCAATCCCTTAAAAGCTCATTAATCAAGTGAAAATTATACTAAGTTTATCAAAACAAGTGTCAGGTATCAGCAATTAAACAAGAAATATACTAGAGTAAAAGGGCATCACTCTATCAAACAACTTTACCTGTTCCCCTGGTCTTAATTCACTTCAGCAACACTAAAGGAACAAAACATGTTTATCACTTTGCCTTATGCTGGTCAGTAAATGAAACAGCTTTTTAAAGACACTAAATACAAAAAATTATTTTTAAATTCAAAATTTACAATTAGAATTCACAATCTGAAAAATTTACTATTACTTGAAAACAACACTATATTTAATTATTTCTTGAACTAAATTATTAAACAAAACTAAAGCACAAAATTTTGATTTATCAAGAAATTAAATTAATCAAGCAAATTTTAAACTATCAAGAATTACTCAAGATTTGAAAAGGAAATCTTAGTAACTGAAAATTAAATCAAGTATGCAATTTTAAATTATCAAGAAATATTTAAATTACTAAGTAAATAGATGTTAAATCACCAATATATAAAATGTGAAAAAAACAAGAGATCTGCAGACACAAGAACACACAAAAATACACAAAAGATTTATCAATAATAATTTCACTAAGGCAAAATTTCTCCCAATATGCCTTATTATACCATGGTAATAATAAGTAGAATTCACTTTACCTTACACAAGCTTGTGGAAACCTTTGCAAAATCACTTGAAGTGCTTTAGATTCACAAAGCACACTTATTTGTCAGGTGCCATTACCAGATACGCTTTTCCTATGTTCAGATCTCAAAAACTGAGTTCAGTATTAATGACCGCACAAATATTTTACGTTAACTTATCTCTTTTGAAGAAAGAGAGTAAGCCAACTCTAACGGTCTCTGAAATCAGAATGAACAAATTTTAGAATTCCAGTGGGAAATGAAGCAATCGGACAATGTCAGAACAATACATGATCAGAGCAATGCATCCTACAAAACAATTACTTAATCGACGAGATATGTGCATTTACTCTCAAAAAGGTGTATGCGATTGAGCAAAAATCGTTGCCTGGGACGAAGCTCTTAATGAAACCTCAACACGATCAAAACTGACGGCGATTGGCCAGCCCCAAACGGCACACTTTTAAAACAAACACAAAGAACCAAAGTTGGTTTCCAGAACAGTACATGAAACATTGCAAAATGATTTGTCTTTTCTCAATGGGACAAAGCTTTTACAGACTTGATTGCCATTCCCCGGAAGTTAACTTGTTATACTCGTGACAACAACCAAACCAAAACACGAGTGCAGAACACTTGTTGCTGGGGGACAAAATGTCGATCACATGCTACGTTATTATTAAAAATGTATTGTTAATTCTAAATTTCGCTGTTAAGTTATATAAACCATTAATTCTTTTGAGATCTGACATTACACTACATATGATATTTTGACCAGTTATTATTATTACATACAATACATTATAACACATGATAAATAGAAGAATAAATACATCAAAACTATGGGATGATATACATTTTACAAGGAAACATGATGAAATTGCTTCCCCCCAGGAAGATTAGTTATCCTGGGTTTGAATCCAACGATTCACAAGGGGATAAATAATCGGCAGTTACATTATTCCTTCCAAAAATGTTCTTTATTTCTACACAGTATGGTCACAAACTCAGCCAGGGGAGGTACTACGGCTGAGAAATTTTGATGGCGCTAAAATCCAGCTGTGCTAAAAAATCTTTGTAGTTGTTTCTTCCTCTGTCGTTTCCTTCTTCCTGGTGTTTCAGTCACATAAGTCTGATCACTTAACTTCTCTAGACCCTATATGGACCTTGAAACTTATTGGTAAGGGGAAATCTTTTCACTGGCAAAAACACTAGAACTTGCTGTCCTACGCTAAAACTTCTTAGCTTAGTCTTAGCATCATATCTCCTTTTCATTTTCGCTTGACTTATTTTCAGATTTTCTAAAGAGAATTTTCTAATGTCTCTTAACCTTTTCCTCAAACTCTTCACATATTCTCCTTGGATTTCCCCTTGATTTTCTTCCCAATTCTCAACAAGATTCTTCAATGGGCCTCTCACACCTTGACCAAAAATCATTTCATTTGGTGAACATCCCATACTTTCTTGATAAGCATTCCTAACTTCAAACAACATCAAGGGTGAACCAGCATCCTATTCTCTTCCTGATTCATAACAATGGATGATAAGCAGTTAATAACTGTTGCTTCATTCCTAACAAGTTCATCACATCCTGGAGCAATTTTGAAGTCAATTTCGTTCCTCTATCACTTTGCACAATTTCTGGTATTTCAAACTTGGGGAAAAACTCCATCAACTTCTCAGCAATTACCTTTGCACTTATACTTCTTACAGGAATCACCTCAGGATACCTAGTCACTGGACACATTAATGTTAACAGATATTAATTTTCTTTCTTTGTTTTTGGGAATGGCCCAACCACATCTATAATCACCTTGCTAAAGAGTTCTCCTCTAACTTCTATGGGTTGTAGGGGGCTTTCTGAATGGTTTCATTCTGGTTCTCCAGCTATCTGGCATGTGTGATACCCTCTGCAAAACCTGCTAACATTCTTGAAGTCCAGGCCAGAAAAATACTTCATAATCTTCTCAACAGTCTTCCTGATTCCCATATGTCCAGACTTGTGCACTACTGCTACCACTTGCTTCCTCAATGGATATGGAATCAAAATTTGATGATATTCACCCCATTCAGCATTTCCTGGTATATCAGCAGGTCGATGCTTCCTCATTAGCAATCCTTCCTATAGATAATAACAGGTATGAGTTTGTTGCATCTGTTTTGATCAACAACTAAAGAACAAATCAGCCAGCATATATCATTCTTCTGCAGTTCCATTAGCTTCTCTCTAATCACTTGACCAACG
Source organism: Macrobrachium rosenbergii (assembly GCF_040412425.1). NCBI lineage: Eukaryota > Metazoa > Arthropoda > Malacostraca > Decapoda > Palaemonidae > Macrobrachium > Macrobrachium rosenbergii. Next base: position 14,146,946 of record NC_089795.1, on the reverse strand, counting down.
CCAATGACTGAACTCTCCATATCTGCTAACTCTGCTACTATAGTTTCACTACTACCATCAGGAACACTTTGACTACTCTGAGTCTCTTCAAGAACAACAGGATCCCCGTCTTCTTGGGAAATCTCTTCATTACTAACACTGGGGGAACTTCACTTTCCTGGAACAGCTCTTCTAAGCTCAAAGATCCTTCACTTGATCCTTCTTGTGCAGGTAAATCCTCAGTTTCTTCACTTGCATATGTTTCTCTTCATACTTGCTAGGTACACAACTTGGAAACTTGGGGGTTTTTCTTCCTAAATCTACTGTAGTAGTAATCCTCAACAGTTTGTCTGTCACTATAGGACAAAGAACAAATGGTGCACCACCAATTTCATTACCCAGTTTAACATGTACACCTTCAACAGCTAGTGAGTCCTTTACAACAAAATCAACATTCCTGTCACCAATTCACACGACAGGTGCAATTAATCTAGAGTTAATCCTCTCCTCCCATACCCTTCAAAAATAACTGAATCTCCAGTGAGATTCTTTAATCCAACAAAAATGGATGAGCACCACGAACTACCACACGGCATATCATGTAATACCTTGACTGGTACCTGCACACTCCTCCTTGAGTTGTCAGTGTTCATAGATATATGGCTTAAAAGCCTCCAAGCTGCTCAGCCACTCACTGCTTGAGGTAACATTCCCACTGGTTGCTAAACACTCTGCAATGTTTAGCCTCAAAAATCCCAACTGTCTCAGTCTTCCCACACTGCTCTTCATAGTTTGTTTCACCTGTTACCTTTAACCATTTGACCAACTGGCTTGGTCTGCTGTTGTGTTCTGATAACAATCTGGACTGTATTGTACTACTTTTCCACAATTGAAGCAGACAACATTAGTCTTCTGTATCTGGATGATGAGGATTTAATTGCTGAGGGGTATTACTGGCTTTGTACTTCATTGCCACTAGAAGGTTTCCCAGCAGTAATGTTCCTGAATTTGGATGAGACCTAAAATCTGTGTGTTGTTGGTTCTGGTACTTGACATTATAATTCCTTTTGCTACAAATTATATAGTAGTCCTCACTCAGTGTAGCAGCTTTTCATTGATTTTCTTAACCTCGCTCTTTTTTAAATGGGCTCATTGTTATTTAACAATTCCTTTTGAGATATTGCTCTTTTTACTAACTCTTCAAGTTCGTCCATAGATTTAACTTTAGCAGCTTCCAACCATCGTTTGAAACATCTTACTTTGTAGGCATAATCCAAGAAAGTCATCTTGTCATCCTTTCTAAAGATCTGAATCTTTCATTGTAATATTCAGGGTCATCTGCAAACTTGTAGCACATTATGTTTGAGTACCTGTACTTTTACACTGATCAACTGATAAGGCTAAAGAGGCACTTCTTCCTTTACCAATGAGAACACTCTGTACCAAGACTGACCATTCATCTTCTGGCCATCCCATACCTGGAAGCTACTTTTTCAAAGTGATCAAAAACTTATCTGGAGCTTTTTTGTAAACTTAGGCATTAACTTCTGCTCTCTTGCTACATCAAATACAGGCTCTTGATTACCTTGGATAGGGTTAGACAGTGTCTGGGTAACTTGGAGTGAGCTTATTAATTTCATCTCTCTTTCATAATCTTCTTGCTTCCTTTGCTCTTTTCTTTTTTCTCTTGCTTTTTTCTTTCTTTATTCTAATGCTTTTTTCTTCTCTTTCTTTTCTTTCTTTTTCTCTGTTGCCTCTCTTGTCTTTAGTCTTTCTTCTTTCTCTTTAACTTTCTTCTTTAAGCTTCTCTTTCTCTTTCTCTTTCTTTCTCTTTGCCAACATTCTCAGCTTAATAAAACTTTCCACCAACTGTCCTCTCTTTCTTCTTCTGCTTGCATTTTCTCTCTTTTCAGCCTGCATCTTCAGCTTAATCAAACTTTCTTCTGCTTCATGCATCTTGCTATTATGCATCAACTTTTCTCTTTCTTTTGCTCTTGCTTATGTATAAATTCTTCCTCAGTTGCCTCTCCCAACTCTTCATTTATTTTACCAGAGTCCATCAATGTTTGGATTGGCAATACATCTGATTTGTGCCTTAATCATACCACTAGAAACATCACCCCCCATGCCACTGCTAAAGCGGTCCACTGTGCCTTAGTCAGGTTGGATTGAGATAACTCTTGGATGGAAGGAGCTGCTTAAAACTTCTGAACATTGAACAGAGTCATTTTCTCTAAAGATACTCAATTAGATAACTCAAAATATAATGCAAAAATAACTATGTGGTCACTCTGCTATCAAAATATATCTCTAACACCACCAGTATAAACCATAAATCAGAGTGATATTTTGTTTTGTTCCCAGGTCTGGCCACCAAAATTCTATATTGTTATGATGCATACCAAGTACCTGGTTATTACACAATTAATCACTGAAATTAAAAAAATTACCTCACTTCTGCCAGATAACTGAACTCTCATAAAAATAAAAATTATGACTGAGCACTCTAAAGGTAACAGCGATCCCTTAAAAAGCTCATTAATCAAGTGAAAAATTAAACTAAGTTTATCAAAACAAGTGTCAGGTATCAACAATTAAACAAGAAATATACTAGAGTAAAAGGGCATCACTCCATCAAACAACTTTAACTGTTCTCCTGGTCTTAATTCACTTCAGCAAAACTAAAGGAACAAAACATGTTTATCACTTTGCCTTATACACACAATTAATCCTATTCACTGCTGGTCAATAAATGAAACACTGCTTTTTAAAAACACTAAATACAAAAATTTATTTTTAAATTCAAAATTTACAATTAAATTTACAATCTGAAAAATTTACTATTACTTGAAAACAACACTAAATTTAATTAATTCTTGAATTAAATTATTAAACAAAACTAAATCACAAAATTTTAATTTATCAAGAAATTAAATTAATCAAGCAAAATTTAAACTATCCAGAATTACTCAAGATTTGAAAAGGAAATCTTAGTAACTGAAAATTAAATCAAGTATGCAATTTTAAATTATCAAGAAATATTTAAATTACTAATTAAATAAATGTTAAATCACCAATATATAAAATGTGAAAAAACAAGAGATCTGCAAGCACAAGAACACACAAAAATACACAAAAGATTTATCAATAATAATTTCACTAAGGCAAAATTTCTCCCAATATGCCTTATTATACCATGGTAATAATAAGTAGAATTCACTTTACCTTACACAAGCTTGAGAAACCTTTTGCAAAATCACTTGAAATGCTTTAGATTCACAAAACACACTTTTTTGTCAGGCGCCATTACCAGAATTCACTTTTCCTATGTTCAGATCTCAAAAGCTGAGTTCAATATTAATGACCACACAATTATTTTACGTTAACTTATCTCTTTTGAAGAAAGAGAGAGAGAGAGGGAGCCAACTCTAACAGTCTCTGAAATCAGAATGAACAAATTTTAGCATTCCAGTGGGAAATGAAACAATCGGATAACGTCAGAACAATACATGATCAGAGCAATGCAATCCTACAAAACATGACTTAATCGATCAAGATATGTGCATTTACTCTCAAAAAGATGTATGCGACTCGAGCAAAAAATCGTACGGGACGAAGTTCTTAATGAAATCTCAACATGATCAAAACTGACGGCAATTGGCCAGCCCCAAACGGCATGCTTTTAAAACAAACACAAAGAACCAAAGTTGGTTTCCAGAACAGTACATGAAACATTGCAAAATGATTCGTCTTTTCTCGAATGGGACAAAGCTTTTACAGACTTGATTGCCATTCCCGCACTAGTTAACTTGTTATACTCGTGACAACAACCAAACCAAAACACGAGTGCAGAACACTTGTTGCTAGGGGACAAAATGTGGATCACATACTACGTTATTATTAAAAATGTATTGTTAATTCTAAATTTCGCTGTTAAGTTATATAAACCATTAATTCTTTTGATCTGACATTACACTACATATGATATTTTGACCAGTTATTATTATTACATACAATAAATTATAACACATGATAAATAGAAGAATAAATACATCAAAACTATGGGATGATATACATTTTACAAGGAAACATGATGAAATTGCTTCCCCCAGAAGATTAGTTATCCCGGGTTTGAATCCAACGATTCACAACTTTGATAAATAATCAGATGTTACATTATTCCTTCCACAAATGTTCTTTATTTCTACACAGTATGGTTACAAACTCAGCCAGGGGAGGTACTACGGCTGAGAAATTCAGACGGCGCTAAAATCCAGCTGTGCTAAAAAATCTTTGTAGTTGTTTCTTCCTCTATCATTTCCTTCTTCCTGGTGTTTCAGTCACATAAGTCTGATCACTTAACTTCTCTATTATCCTATAAGGACCTTGAAACTTATTGGTAAGGGGAAATCTTTTCACTGGTAAAAACACTAGAACTTGCTGTCCTACACTAAAACTTCTTAGCTTAGTCTTAGCATCATATCTCCTTTTCATTTTCTCTTGACTTATTTTCAGATTTTCTAAAGAGAATTTTCTAATGTCTCTTAACCTTTTCCTCAAACTCTTCACATATTCTCCTTGGATTTCCCTTGATTTTCTTCCCAATTTTCTCAACAAGACTCTTCAATGGACCTCTCACACCTTGACCAAAAATCATTTCATTTGGTGAACATCCCATACTTTCTTGATAAGCATTCCTAACTTCAAACAACATCAAGGGTAAACCAGTATCCTATTCTCCTCCTGATTCATAACAATGGATTAACATACTTTTCAAAGTCTGGTGGAACCTTTCCAAGGCTCCTTGAGTCTCTGAATGATAAGCAGTTAATAACTTTTCCTAACAAGTTCATCACATCCTGGAACAATTTTGAAGTAAATTTCGTTCCTCTATCACTTTGCACAATTTCTGGTATTTCAAACTTGGGGAAAAATGCCATCAACTTCTCAGCAATTACCTTTGCACTTATACTTCTTACAGGAATCACCTCAGGATACCTAGTCACTGGACACATTAATGTTAACAGATATTCATTTTCTTTCTTTGTTTTTGGGAATGGCCCAACCACATCTATAATCACCTTGCTAAAGGGTTCTCCTCTAACTTCTATGGATTGTAGGGGGGGGCTTTCTGAATGGTTTCATTTGGTTTTCCAGCTATCTGGCATGTGTGATACCCTCTGCAAAACCTGCTAACATTCTTGCGAAGTCCAGGCCAGAAAAAATACTTCATAATCTTCTCAACAGTCTTCCTGATTCCCATATGTCCAGACTCGTGCACTACCGCTACCACTTGCTTCCCCAATGGATATGGAATAAAAATTTGATGATATTCACCCCATTCAGCATTTCCTGGTATATCAGCAGGTCGATGCTTCCTCATTAGCAATCCTTCCTATAGATAATAACAGGTATGAGTTTGTTGCATCTGTTTTTGATCAACAACTCTGAAGAACAAATCAGCCAACATAGTATCATTCTTCTGCAGTTCCATTAGCTTCTCTCTAGTCACTTGACCAACTGCCAATGACTGAACTCTCCATATCTGCTAACTCTGCTACTGTAGTTTCACTACTACCATCAGGAACACTTTGACTACTCTGAGTCTCTTCAAGAACAACAGGATCCTCGTCTTCTTGGGAAATCTCTTCATTACTAACACTAGGGGAACTTCACTTTCCTGGAACAGCTCTTCTAAGCTCAAAGATCCTTCACTTGATCCTTCTTGTGCAGGTAAATCCTCAGTTTCTTCACTTGCATATGTAGTTCTCTTCATACTCCTGCTAGTTACACAACTTGGAAACAGGGGGTTTTTCTTCTCTAAATCTACTGTAGGAGTAATCCTCAACAGTTTGTCTGTCACTATAGGACAAAGAACAAATGGTGCACCACCAATTTCATTACCCAGTAGAACATGTACACCTTCAACAGCTAGTGAGTCCTTTACAACAAAATCAACATTCCCTGTCACCAATTCACACGACAGGTGCAAGCGGCATATAGGAGTTACCTCCTCTCCTCCCATACCCTTCAAAAATAACTGAATCTCCAGTGAGATTCTTCTCCAACTGTGGATGAGCACCACGAACTACCACACTGTGGTTACCCCCATATCATGTAATACCTTGACTGGTACCTGCACACTCCCTCCTTGAGTTGTCAGCATACCTTCATAGATATATGGCTTAAAAGCCTCCAAGCTGCTCAGCCACTCACTGCTTGCTGGTTGCTAAACACTCTGCTTGTTTAGCCTCAGTCCTCCCAACTGTCTCAGTCTTCCCCACACTGCTCTTCATAGTTTGTTTCACCTGGTTACCTTTAACCATTTGACCAACTGGCTTGGTCTGCTGTTGTGTTCTGATAACAATCTCGACTGTAGTGTACTACTCTTCCACACTTGAAGCAGACAACATTAGTCTTCTGTATCTGGATGATGAGGATTTAATTGCTGAGGGGTATTACCTGGCTTTGTACTTGCATTGCCACTAGAAGGTTTCCCAGCAGTAATGTTCCTGAAATTTGGATGAGACCTAAAATCTGTGTGTTGTTGGTTCTGGTAGTTGACATTATAATTCCTTTTGCTACAAATTATATTGTAGTCCTCACTCAGTGTAGCAGCTTTGTCAAGTTTCTTAACCTCGCTCTCTTTTAAATAGGGCTCATTGTGTTCAGGAATTCCTCTAAGATATTGCTCTAGGACTACTAACTCTTCAAGTTCGTCCATAGATTTAACTTTAGCAGCTTCCAACCATCGTTTGAAACATCTTACTTTGTAGGCATAATCCAAGAAAGTCATCTTGTCATCCTTTCCCAAAGATCTGAATCTTTCATTGTAATATTCAGGGGTCATCTGGTAAACTTGTAGCACATTATGTTTGAGTACCTTGTACTCTTTACACTGATCAGCTGATAAGGCTAAATAGGCACTTCTTCCTTTACCAATGAGAACACTCTGTACCAAGACTGACCATTCATCTTCTGGCCATCCCATACCTGAAGCCACTTTTTCAAAGTGATCAAAAAACTTATCTGGAGCTTCTTTTGTAAACTTAGGCATTAACTTCTGCACTCTTACTACATCAAATACAGGCTCTTGATTACCTTGGATAGGGTTAGACAGTGTCACAGGTAACTTGGAGTGAGCTTCTATTAATTTCATCTCTCTTTCATAATCTTCTTGCTTCCTTGCTCTTTCTCTTTCTTCTCTTGCTCTTTTTCTTTCTTCTTCTAATGCTTTTTCTTCTTCTCTTTCTTTTCTTTCTTTTTCTCTGTTGCCTCTCTTGCTTTTTCTCTTTCTTCTCTTGCTCTTTCTCTTTCTTCTTCTGCTTCTCTTTCTCTCTTTCTTCTCTTTCTCTTTTTGCCAACATTCTCAGCTTAATCAAACTTTCTTCTCTGTCCTCTCTTTCTTCTTCTGCTTGCATTTTCTCTCTTTCAGCCTGCATCTTCAGCTTAATCAAATTTTCTTCTGCTTCTATGCATCTAAGCTCTACCTCTGCATCACTTTTCTCTTTCTTTTGCTCTTGCTTATGTATAAATTCTTCCTCAGTTGCCTCTCCTAACTCTTCATTTATTTTACCAGAGTCCATCAATGTTTGGATTGCAATACATCTGATTTGTGCCTTAATCATACCACTAGACACATCACCCCAACATGCCACTGCTAAAGCAGTCCACTGTGCCTTAGTCAGGTTGGATTCAGATAACTCTTGGATGGAAGGAGCTGCTTAAAACTTCTGAACATTGAACAGAGTCATTTTCTCTAAGTTACTCAACTAAATAACTCACAATATAATGCAAAAATAACTATGTGGTCACTCTGCTATCAAAATATATCTCTAACACCACCAGTATAAACCATAAATCAGAGTGATATTTTGTTTTGTTCCCAGGTCTGGCCACCAAAATTCTATATTGTTATGATGCATACCAAGTACCTGGTTATTACACAACTAATCACAGAAATTAAAAAATTTACTTCACTTCTGCCAGATAACTCAACTCTCATAAAAATGAAAATTATGACTGAGCACTCTAAAGGTAACAGCGATCCCTTAAAAAGCTCATTAATCAAGTGAAAAATTAAACTAAGTTTATCAAAACAAGTCTCAGGTATCAACAATTAAACAAGAAATATACTAGAGTAAAAGGGCATCACTCCATCAAACAACTTTAACTGTTTCCCTGGTCTTAATTCACTTCAGCAAAATTAAAGGAGCAAAATATGTTTATCACTTTGCCTTATATGCACAATTAATCCTATTCACTGGTGGTCAATAAATGAAACACTGCTTTTTAAAAACACTAAATAGAAAAATTTAATTTTAAATTTCAATATTTACAATTAATATTCACAATCTGAAAAATTTAATATTGCTTGAAAACAACACTAAATTTAATTAATTCTTCAATTAAATTATTAAACAAAACTAAATCACAAAATTTTAATTTACCAAGATATCAAATTAATCAAGCAAAATTTAAACTATCAAGAATTACTCAAGATTTAAAAAGTAAATCTTAGTAACTGAAAATTAAATCAAGTTTTGAATGTTAAATTATCAAGAAATATTTAAAATGCTAAGTAAATAAATGTTAAATCACCAATGTATAAAATGTGAAAAAACAAGAGATTGCGAGCACAAGATCACACAAAAATACACAAAAGATTTATCAATAATAATTTCACTAAGGCAAAATTTCTCTCAATATACCTCATTATACCATGGTAATAATAAGTAGAATTCACTTTACCTTACACAAGCTTGAGAAAACCTTTGCAAAATCACTTGAAATGCTTTAGATTCACAAAACACACTTTTTTTGTCAGGCGTTACCAAATTCACTTTTCCTACTCTCATATCTCAAAAACTTAGTTTAATATCAATGACAACACAAATATTTTACATTAACTTCTCTCTTTTGAAGAGAGAGAGAGAGAGAGAGAGAGAGAGAGAGAGAACTCTAACGGTCTCTGAAATCAGAATGAGCAAATTTTAAGATACCAGTGGGAAATGAAACAATCGGACAATGTCAGAACAATACGTGATCAGAGCAATGCAATCCTACAAAACATGACCTAATTGATTGAGATATAAGCATTTACTCTCAAAAAGGTGTATGTGATGCGACCAAAAAATCGTATGGGACGAAGCTCTGAATGAAATCTCAACACGGTCAAAACAGACGGCGAATGGCCAGCCCCAAATGACATGCTTTTGAAACAAAGACAAAGAACCAAAGTTGGTTTCCTGAACAGTACATGAAACATTGCAAAATGATTCGTCTTTGCTCGTATGGGACAAAGCTTTTACAGACTCCATTGCCCTCCTTGCGCTCTTTAACTTGCTATACTCGAGACAACAAACAAACCAAAACATAAGTACATAACATTTGTTGCTAGGGGACAAAATGTGGATCACATACTACGTTATTATTAAGAATGTATTATTAATTCTAAATTATGCTGTTAAGTTATATACAGCATTAATTCTTTTGAGATCTGACATTACACTACATATGATGTTTTGACCAATTATTATTATTACATGCAATACATTATAATATATGATAAATAGAAGAATAAATACATCAAAACTATGAGATGATATACATTTTACCAGGCAACATCATGAAAATATATATGTATATATATGTATATAAATATAACCAAGAAAAGGTAAATTCCGTGATAAACCAATTTGATAACTCGTCCGTCCCCTTCAAATCTAAATTGTGAAACTTTGCCCCGTTAGATTTTCTTAAGTCATTCAATTTGCAGCTTTTGAAGAGGCTAATGAGTCGTCACCTGAGAAAAATAGTGTTCCTTAACTTCCCTCCCTTCTCTTCTCTTCTCCTTTTGCTTTCACAGAGTTGAGCTTAATGTGGGCATAGCATTACTGGCCTCAGTCTCTTAGCTTGAAAAAAAAAATAAGTAATGGCAAGGTATTTGCTTTGAGGCAGCGCTTGCAATTTACAGGCTTTCTCTACTGATTAAGCAATAACCATGAAATATATATGTAACTATCTTTTGGTTAATTAGGTGTCAGGTTATCTATGACCCTTCAATAGACAATAAGAAAGCAAAATATACTAACCAACGCTCCTGAAACTTCTCCCGAGGACGATATGCCACTGTCTGCTGAATAGTCATTAGTAATATCATCATTTCTCTTATAGATATTGGTAAGGATTAGAACAAAAAGTGTTTGTTTTAAGTATTAGCAGTTAATTTTGCCGTGAACCGTCACAGGACATTCACGGCTTATTTTGCCCAGCTCTTCTTGTAACATGCACAATAGCTAAGTCCACAGGCTTATCATGTATATGAAGAAGAGCATTAATGACAGTAGTATTTATATTAGTACCAGTAATGGTGCAAGTGATACTGATGACAGCAGTAGTTATGGTAATACTGACAGTTACAGTAATAGTGCTAATGACAGCAGAAGTTATATAGTTTTTCATTTGTATAAGTTTTGGTAATGCTAGTAGTAGTTAGTAGTACTGATGACAGTAGTAGTTCATACAAAATTTTGGTTAAAAATTTAATTCTACAAGTGTTATTTCCTTTCTTGCCATGTGAATATATGTACATGGGGGAAAAAAATTTCCGCCATTTCCGTCATCTTCGAAGTGTGACGTCATCATCCGTTTCTGGGACGAATTTCCCCAAAATCCAACACTGGACTGGCAATGGCAGTCATTTGGACTGTTAACTAATGTGATGTCATTCCCCTTTCGAGAACCAGCCAATCACTGGCATGCAGTGGGAGGGGCTTAGCTGCAAAGGGCCATGGATTTTGCTTATAATCAAGGCCACCGAAAATACATCAATCTTTCGGTGGTCTCGGTATAATGTTGTATGAGCCGCGGCCCATGAAATTTATACCGCAGCCCAGTGGTGGCTAACTTTAACCTTAAATATAATAAAAGCTGCCGAAGCTAGAGGGCTACAATTTGGTATGTTTGATGATTGGAGGGTGGATAATCAACACACCAATTTGCAGCCCTCTAGCCTCAGTAGCTTTTAAGATCTAAGGGCGGACAGAAAGAGTGCAGACAGAAAAGAGTGCGAACGGAGAAACAAAGCCGACACAATAGTTTTCTTTTCAGAAAACTAAAAATATTGCAGTTTGTAAAGAGAGCTTCTTGCCATACACTTGAGCATCAGCCTCTTGCCCACATTCTAACCAAAAATCAGGATGCATATACTGTACTCTGTCCACCAGCAATGTCAACTTTCAGACATCGCTGAGTTTGGGTGCACCATCCAACGCATATCAGGACTGTATGTTATCCATAAAGCCAATGAACACTCCATGTTATGCAAATATCATGAAAGTAACATTCCTTCTTGTATAGTTCAATAAACAAAGCAAGTTATTTAAAACAAGGCCCCTGCTAGTTTGAGCTTTAACATTGAAATCCATATCCCTTCTCTCATAACCTGGAAGTTTAGTTCTTCGTTAGACGAGTCGGTAGAGTTTTCGGCTAACACTCTGCTAGACTCGAGTTCGAGTCTCCGGCCGGCCAATGAAGAATTAGAGGAATTTATTTGTGGTGATAGAAATTCATTTCTCGGTATAGTGTGGTTCGGATTCCACAGTAAACTGTAGGTCCCGTTGCTAGGTAACCAATTGGTTTTTAGCCACGTAAAATAAGTCTAATCCTTCGGGCCAGCCTTGGAAGAGCTGTTAATAATCGGCTCAGTGGTCTGGTTAAACTAAGGCATACTTAACTTACCTCAGAAGTGAGAGTTGTCAGAAAGGTGGAATTGTCGAAATCCCATTCTGTGCAAGGGACTTTTTCAACCCCTTCAGAGGTGTTTTTGTTGTACCAGCAAGCTTCTCTGTGGAAAAACAGTATATTAAACGGCTGCATCATGCTTACCGTAATAAAATCCGGAAATCTATAAAATGATTGAGAATTATTATAACAACACACCAATATAGAACTTTCAAGTTGAAGTTGTCTCTTACAAGAAATCACATTTCAGCTAAAATCCAGAGTTCTTTAATTATCAAAATTTGTGATTGCATTTTTATAAAAAGGATATATTTTGCGTATTCATTTTAACTGAAGAGATAAAACCAGGCTATTGCTTGGTTGTCTGCTTGTCTCTTCGTTAACATGATCACACATAAACCAATGATAAAACGTTTAATCTAGTTTAAGTTTCAGTACTTGATTAAACCAGTTTTATCTGGATTCAAGATTTTTGTATTACTTTTTAAATTTCTTTGTCTTATTCCGTTTGTTTCGAGGCCTCTTTGTCCGTCAACAGGCTTACATGTACTTTGTGTGATGATTTTTTTGGATTCTCCACAAGGTATCACATGTAATAACCAGTAAAGAATAGCTTGGTTTTGAGATTTCGATCTCACTGGATAGATATAAAATGCTTATTCTATTATCTGGCAGTCTCGCTTTCCTTGTTTTAACATTATAAACCTTGGACAGGAAGACCAGTCCGAATAAGGGAACTGGGCCTGATGCGAAAAAACACTTTTTTCGCTATTGCGGAGATTAGTTGTTATATCTGAGTACAATCGACCTGCACAGTGCATAGTCAGCAAAAGTGTGGTTGAGTGTCAACACTACAACTCTGTCTTGTTTGCTTCTAAGTTTTGACAGTCCCCTACATGGCCCTACTCTTCCCTTTATGTAAGTTGTTTCATTTTCGTAGTCTTTAAGTTTTGTTTTGTTGTGAATAGTGTGATTTAGATAGAAAATATATATTTTACAACAAAATAGCTAAATGGTGTGCTTTGATGCCCACATGGCCAGATCAGCCCGGTGTTGCCACATCCTTCCATGTGAATGCTTTTCTAATATGATGCTTTTTTCCTCTGAATATCAACCATGATCAAGAACTTTTTTCCAGATTGCTGCCGAACAGTTCAACTGTGACGACAAAGGCAGCACATGTGATCCTTACGAAGATAATGTGTGTGAGATGGACGCCCATTCAGTGACGATGACGACCAAGTGACGGGGAAAACGAGGAGGAAGGTGCTGGGGAAGATGGTGCCTACCTACAGTACAGCTTACACCAACGAGGCCCTCTCAAACACTGTCATAAGAACTAGGTAAGAAACAGAAACTCATTCTCTTTTTAATCTAAGTGTTTAAACTACAATTATGATTAATTTTGTATAAAGTTTATTTGAAATAACTGCGTTATTAATCGTTTTTCTTGTAATCATAGTACTATCTTGGCACTGTTTTGGAACTTATACTTTTTGGGGATATTTTTGGTATTGTTAATGAAATTTGGTGGTTTGGGTTATTGTGATATGTTAACATCATTCATGACAATTTTCAGGGTAATCTATCAATACTTAGTTGCCCAAAAATCTTGAAAATTACGTACATTTTTTTGGGTGAAGTGCGGAAAAATTTACCAAATTTTCTGTTCCAGATTTCGAGCTGTTGGCTGCAGAAACTTCAACTTTTGCCACAAGATGCTTCAGAGTCTCTATTTTCTCCACTCGAGGAGCCAATTATTAACAAAAAATTTTTCAGTTTTTCTTTTGAACTTTTGTCTCGAAAAAGTTTATATATTTTTGTAAATAAAACATATTTTTCTATTAGTTTTTCCTTTAACCTTATCATTGAATTCCTTAATTATCAAAATTGATTTACAGATAAAAAAATAATAGTAATATATATACATTCATGGATTTATAGTGATTTTTTGAAATTGCAGTCCCCCCCCAAGGGGTTCATCGATGCCACTATAGTATTTAATATTATTCCGATGTATTCTACTCTGCTTTTGTGAAGCAGCCCTGCACTTAATTAGTCATGCGATCTACTGATCTATTTGCGACCTACCAAAAATTAGGTACTATCTACCAAACAACCCAATTAAGGCCTATGGCAATTGCTTCCCCAAACTATATACAAAATTATTTGATCCCCAAGGGGCTAGTACTAAACATGGAGAAACAGTGACTCACTTGCACTGTTTCACCGTGTTTAGTACTAGCCCCTGAGGGGTCAAATGTAGAAAATGGATGGTAGATATCATACTATAGTAGCACCGGTTCATCTTCCGTATGAGAGAGTCGCACAGGAGTCTTCCTGTTCAGAGTTGAGTGGTTAAAAATCTATTCAAGGCTAAAAAAAAAAAAAAAAACTGATCAACAATTATTTTCCGTGTAAGAACCAGCAGGGAAAGTCACATGGCTCAGAATGTAGTGCTTTTGCTCTTACATGCACAAGGCAGTGATCACAGAAGGCAGTGACCGAAATGGTAATCATGCGGTTGCAGAATGTAGTGACTGTACACACTATGGCGGTTAGTTGTGCATTTCATTCAATATCAATATGGGGGTTGGGAAGAAATAACATGCGTTTGTCTTCTCTATCGCCCGTATTAGTGGCGAAAACAAAGACAATGATGATATTGGGTGCACCCCATATAAAGGGGCTGATATACAAATGCTATGTTCATAACACTGTTTCCAAAACGAAGAGAACATGAGCCCAAATTCTTCAGCTATTTCAGAATGTCCATAATATTATCTTAACGATATAGTTGCACTGAATAACGATGATATTTCATCAAATAGCTTAACGTGGAGTGTATGCATGTATATAAAATTATGCATGCATACACACACACTCAAAAACATATATATATATATATATATATATATATATATATATATATATATATATATATATACATATATATATATATATATATATATATATATATAATATATATATATACATATATATATATATATATATATATATATATATATATATATATATATATATAAAAGTTGAGTATATCCCACTGACCAATCAATGTTAACATGTTTTTTGATGGGAATATAATACAAGCTTGTTGCAGTCTCCATAATTATGTTAGGGCACGATATAGTTATAGGAGCTAAGATACGGTTTTTCAAACACCATTGATAAACCTGTCCGCAGGAAATGCACCGAGAGGAAACATCTTGACTACTTTTGCAAGAGATCAATAAGCAGATTATCTAATTCATGAAGGTAGAGTTGAATGTGCGGAGTGTAAACTTAAAAATTTAATAAAATATGTAAATCACTTAACTACGACTTGATTTGTACAGTTTCATCAGAATTAAATAAAATTTCAACTAGCTCCTCGCAACACTTTTTCTGACTACTTTGTCCTTATGGTCATCTGATCTCATATCCCAAAAGTGTGGACGTTTTTCAACTTCGGTGGCCCTGTCTGTGCTTTGTCATGAACTTTGCAACCCCACCGTCAGAACCGAGCGATTGAAACCGCCCTGTGTGAACAGGCACTTGACAAGGGTAGCAAGTGGGTAAGGGGGAGGGGCGAGCCCATGATGCTGTCAGTTATTATTATTATTATTATTATTATTATTATTATTATTATTATTATTATTATTAATTTAATTACTTATTTTACTTTTATAATCAATATAACAGTAAAATACTATTGGAATGATTTTTACAGGAAATTTATCTTTGATATGATGAACGTTTTCTTCTGCAACTACAGTAGATAACCTTGAGTTTATGCGTATAGTCTTCCTGTCAATGGATTCCTCTCATGTGTTAGATGAAATTAGTGGTAGGCCTGGTAGCGGTGACATGAATTAGATCCCTACTATTGAAAAGCCTTTTTCGTATAAAAGAAATTTGATTCTTTTTAAGAATAGGGGTGTTACATAAAAATGGTATAAGTTTTCCCGATGGTCACTCATTTTTCTTACTGATGTTCTTTCTGCCTGTTTTGCACAGATTTAGAACAGAAAACCTATGTAAAAAACGAGTGAAGTCCCATTATGCATTATTAAAACAATCAAAGTAATAGTAATAATGTCAAAACCAATAACAAGATGATAACACAAAATTATTATTTGAACCTCTAAACTCTGTCTCGTTCAGCCAAACACACCGGCAGACACCATTCGTTCCCTAAAGGGGACTTCAAAAGCCCAGATTAAACGACCCAAGAAATTAGGCTTTTAAATACTTATTGCGACAGAAAAAATGTGAGGAGCAGTTGCGAAAGAATTTGTCGTAGTTTATTATATACTGTGCTTAAAATGTTTTCCTTAAAAAGTAGGGTTGATTTTTATTATGAAACACTAGCTAACCAACACGGCGCTGCCCAGGAAAACTCTGAATTACAACCGATAAACTCTCTCTCTCTCTCTCCTCCCAAAACCTCCTCTACTCTCTCTCTCACTTCCTCTCCCTCTCACTCTCTCTCTCTCTCTCTTACTCTCTCCCTTTCCTGTTAAGATAGTTGCTTCAATTACATTGCCTAGCATTTTTAACATTTTATATTTCACCCCTCCTCACCCCTACCTCCTATCAGGGATGAACTTGGACTTAAAAGTCATCGTGAGTGTCACTTTTCATCTCAGTGACCGTGAAAACTATGGAGCAGACACTAATATCTGTTGTTTTTGGTTATTTTTTACATGTCACCCTTTTCCCACCCCTTCTCACCCCCACTTCCTGTTAGGGTTAAACTTAGACTTAAAGTAATAGTAATAATGTTAAAACCAATAACAAGATGACAGTACAAAAGTATTATTTGAACCTCTAAACTCTGTCTCGTTCAGCCAAACACACCAGCAGACACTATTCGTTCCCAAAGGGTCTTCAGAAGCCCAGATTAAACGACCCAAGAAATTAGGCTTTTAAATACTTATTGTGACAGAAAAATTGTGAGGAGCAGTTGGGAAAGAATTTGTTGTAGTTTATTATATACTGTGCTTAAAATGTTTTCCTTAAAAAGTAGGGTTGATTTTTTATTATAAAACACTAGCTAACCAACACGGTGCTGCCCGGGAAAACTCTGAATTACAACCGATAAACTCTCTCTCTCTCTCTCTCTCTCTCTCTCTCTCTCTCCCAAAACCTCCTCTACTCTCTCCTCTCAAAAACTCTCCTCTCTCTCTCTCTCTCTCTCTCTACTCTCTCTTACCTTTTCCTGTTAAGATAGTTGCTTCAATTACATTGCCCAGCATTTTTGACATTTTATATTCCACCCCTCCTCACCCCCACCTCCTATCAGGGATGAACGTGGACTTAAAAGTCATCGTGAGTGTCACTTTTCATCTCAGTGACCTTGAAAACTATGGAGCAGACACTAATATCTGTCGTTTTTGGTTATTTTTTACATGTCACTCTTTTCCCACCCCTTCTCACCCCCACTTCCTGTTGGGGTTGAACTTAGACTTAAAGGATTTAAAGGGCATCGGGAGTGTCACTAGTCATCTCAGCAAGCTTCAAAACTATGGATTAGACACTAATATCTGTTGTTTTCGGTTACTTTTTCATGTCACCACCTTCCCACCCCTTTTCACCCCATCTTCCTATCGGGGCAGAACTTGGACTTGAAGGGCATTGGGAGTGTCACTATTCATCTCAGCAACCTCGAAAACTATGGATTAGACACTAATATCTGTCGTTTTTGGTTATTTCTTCATGTCACTCCCTTCCCACACCCCCCTTTGGTGCCAGTGATGTCTTACCCCCACAGTGTTCTTTCCGAGATAGTAATTCATATGTATACCAAGTTTGGTTGAAATTGCTCAATACGTTTCAGAGTGTATGTGGAACATACAGTACACACACACACATACATACATCCATTTATACATATATATATATATATATAGATATCAAAACTCATATATTATTCTAACTCTCCTACTTGCCGGATTAAAAGGTATATTTTTAAAAAGGACCTTTTAAAAAATGCAATCAAAAGAGAACACAAATTTTTCTTAACTTTCCTCCCAAACTTTTTCATATTTGTATTATCCCTTCTGAACGGAAAAACAATTATTCTTTCTCTCTCGGTTTTCGACGTTCATTTTGAGGGATGACTGATGGGAAACTAGCCATTCTCACTCTCTCTTGCGTTCTCATTCATTTATCCTTTCGGAGAATCAATTAAAACTGATCATTTCAATGTAGGCAAATCCATAATAATCGTAAGAATAATTAGTATTGTCTTTTTTCATTTATTCTTTCACGAATTATCAATAAAATAATATGGTCTGGACATAGCCCAAGGCAACAGGTGGATGGTTTGCAAATATCAGTTCTGAAGCTTTCCAAATCTATCAAAATTATGAGTCTTTCTCATTGGTACAAAAAAACACACCATTGCAGTTTATTGCACTCATCGTTCCCTACGTTCCAAGGGACAACTGGTTAATGTTTGGTGTTGGTCCAAAGCTGAATCTAGATCTGCTGTTTCTCTGAATGATGCAGAGTATTTGTACACCTATGCTAATTACGTCTTTGCCCTAAAGAAAGAAAAAGTATAAGATAAAGAGCATTTGGATGACTATGTACTGACGGAGGTTTGCACTATTTTACTTCCCTTTCTAGTTCTTATTGTAACTAATGTGAATTCAGAGGAAAAAACTTCCTACTGTTTGTTAAATAAAACGTAATAGTCCTACGCATGGGTTCCTATGCTCTTCGTATCCTTATATTCGTGAAAGTAAACGTAAATGATGTCGAATATTTGAGCAAATACGTCGATCAACTATGCTGAGTAACATCAGACTAAATAATATTATCAACTGTTTACTGAAACTATGTATCAGGCATGATTATATGTTGCTTGTTTCTTTTGTTTATATAAATTTCTCTAAGCTTTTAAATCCGACTTTTGACCTAATGACAGTTTCAATAACCCTTTTGGAATTTAATTTCCATTAAAACTAATATATTCTCAGATACCTCTATTATTTCATTTGTGAATGAAAATTTATTGTATAACCCTAATTAGGAATGACTTTGATAAAAATCAGTAACTGCACCTTTCTTTAAAATTAATTAGCTGAACCTATTTTCCATAAATAATTAGAAACATGAATACAGTGATTAGGTGACAACTTTATTATGATAGAACGTGAATTTGCGAATGCAGTTAGTATGCATCATACTTACACGGTTGTTATATTTTCATTCTCTTCAGTAAATATTGGAAAACCGTCACCTGGTATCTTGCACGAGTGTTCAAGCGACGGCGTCAGGTAAGTACCACCGAGCGAGTGAGCCGGAATCTGAGCGGACCCTGAAATAATAAAGGGAAATGATTCAAGATAAATTACAGATAAATCACACTTTATTTTTATTCTAAACGACTAATCTTTTACTTGTTTCTATGCAGTAGCTTCTACATAGTCGATATTTTACTCAAATTTAGCCTGGAGTATGGGTGTTATGTTTAGCTGTGATTAATCATTATAGCTTTCGAGCAAATTGCCATGTAGATTCTCTGAAATATTCTTGTCTATCATTATTATTTTCTGTTAAAAGTCTATATCTGGAAGTTTCATTCACCAACTGAGGTATACTACTTACAGAAAAATGCACAAAAATATTTCGTTGATGCCTGTTATTACAGACTTGACTTTTACTTACGTAACTGCAATTGCACGAGGCTGCTGAATATTCCGAGTCTTATTGTCTGACAAAGAGACCAGTAGCTTCCCAGACAACTGCTCAGTTCATTCAGAGATTATTCATTTTCAAATATACTTACCATATGCTTAGTGCACCTGTAATGCAGTAACTTTTAACGTTCGTGCTCATAAAAAAAACATTGGTTGCAGTAGAATTGATCATATAATTATGCTTTGTTCTAATAATTTACTTCCTTTTAAAAATAGTGCCTGTGACGATTATCTTTCTGGTCATAAACTAGAAACCAGCAGCACGGGCATTTGGCGAGGTCAGTTATGTCGGGACAAATCAATGTCGTTTTGAACATATTTCAGAGAACTGGTGGGCTATGAGTGTCTAAATTGACGTGGAATATTATGTCGTTTTACCAAATATAGTAGACCGTGGGAGTCGATGGTCGACGGACTGAGGCGAGTACCCTATTCAAGACTGCATACTTATTTCATTTAGGATAGGCTATGGCCACTGACAAGGGCAAAATGTTAAAAGCACCGTTTAAACTGGCATCTGCTTCTATTGAAAAGTCAGTCAGTCCTTTGCTGACTTTGTGGAATTACATTCCGGGTGCCCCTCAGTTGTTTTAAGCATGAGGCAATTCCTATAATTATTGTATAAGAAATTTTGTGTTCTCTAAAAATCTTTTTAGCGCTTGGTGTTTATGAAGATCTTGGGGAGAGAAAACTACTAGACGCGTCCTCTGGATAGCTGATGGGGGAACCCCTTGGAAATAGACTCCTAAGTCTGCTCCGAACAATCTGAATAAGGTGCCATGGACCAAACGGCTGACTTACTGTACAGTATAGGTCAGAACATACCTAGCAAGCCGCTAACTGAATACCACCTGCTCGAGAAACTCAAGGATCGGTTTTCGGACATATAAATACAAAGCAAAATTGGGAACGACTAAGGAAAGTGGCAAAGATAATAGAGCTTTGAGACATGGCACCTTAAATGTTGACACTCAAAGTAATAAAGAAGATGGAGTACTGGGTATGATGAAGCAGAGGAAACTTGATATGCTGGGGATGACAGAAACCAGACACAGAGGTAAAAGCACTGGGCAAGATTTGGGAGACGGTTGCGTGTTGATTTACAGTGGCGAGGACGCTGAATTAGAAAACATGGTGTCACTATGATCGCAGGGCCGAACCTTGCCCCATACAGACAAAAAGTACAGTTGGTGAATGAAAGACTTTTGAGCTTCACAGTCAGGGTAAAGAAAAAGATATAAATTGTACCAGATTTATGCCCCACAACAATGACACAAGAAGAGAAGGATGCCTCTATGGAACTATTAGATCTACGGAAGGTATTAATTTATTTTTGGGAGATTTCATTGCCAGCGTTGGCTGTGAGAAGAGGAATAGAAAGCATAATAGGTCCTGTTGGAGAGGAAAAAGAAATGCTGAAGGAGAAACACTATAGATTTCTATGTGATAAATAATCTAAAGATCATGAACTGCTTCTTTAAACATCAGGAATGGTTCAGATACTCAAGGTATCGGTGGAAGGAAATAATTAGGCAGTTTGACCAAAGATCGGCCAATGACTAGATAATTACATTAGATGAGAGGATTTTGCAGAATGTGAAGGTGTTATCAGAAGTTTCCCTTGACTCCGATCAAAAACAGAACAAGTAAAAAATGCGCCTAAGTTTCTTCAGCGCAATCGAATTTTCTGTACAGCCGCTACAGCGTATAATCAAGGCCACCGAAAATAATACTGTATGACTTTAACCGTGGCCCGGTGGTGGCCTATTCTATATCGTTGCCAGAAGCACGATTATGGCTAACTTTGACCTTAAATAACATGAGGACAGACAGAAAAAGTGCGGACAGAATAAAGTACGGATGGACAGACAAAACCGGCACAATAGTTTTCTTTTACAGAAAAGTAAAAAGGGAAAATTATAAAAACGGAAAACTTGAAAGAACCAGATGTTAAGATGAGATATCAGAATAAGTTTACAGAGAAGCTGCAGCGAGTGGAACAACGAGATTGACAAGCATTAAAACTTTCCACTCCTGCCTCAGCCGAGATGAGGGTAACTGCTACTCCAGGTACTAACTGGGAAAAATTTAAAAAAGTTCCATATTGTCTGCATTATAGTTTGGCAAGATTCTTGATAATGGTATTGATAAAAAAGATGAACAATTTTTCTATCTTTATGTCCAGTTTTCGTTAGCTTGATAATACTTTTCACGAAGGAACGCTAAGAATCTCCCAAAATGCACGGAAAACACATGTTAGAGTGGATTTTCCCTAGCAATTTTTGCTTCATAAAACACTATTCTATTTTTTTCCTCTTCAAATACGTTCCCCTTAACATCCATTCATCTGTGATTATCATTTTTCATGAATGGACTGGTAGCGTGTTCATATTATTGAATTTGAAGCCATTTTTGTAAATAATACCAGTAAACGTATTCTGAATCGGAAATGGAGAACTCTCTATGCCGAACTCTGAACAAAAATGCCATTTATGAAATTACTAATGAATTGTTTCTTCTTTGCCAGGAATAAGTCCTTGCTGAGGAGTTCACTTATATAATAATTTTGTTATATCTAAAACAAAAAATGGAAAAAGAACAAAAACATTGACGTAACCATAAAATAAAAAGTTAAATTTTTGTAACTATTCTAATGAGAGAGAGACGGGAATATATATATATATATATATATATATATATATAGATATACATATACATATATATATATATATATATATATATATATATATATATATATATATATATGGATATGTATGTATGTATGTGTTATATACATATATGTGTGTGTATGAATGTGTGTGTTTGTGTGTATGTGCATGTGTGTCTTGTGTATAAATCCACTCACTCTATACCTACTGGAAAAAGTCTCATGTTTCACAGGCGATCGGTTAGCGTTCCGTCGGTTAAAAGCATATGAACATGTGTACTATGCTTTCACTAATGCTTACTTTGTGGGTATCATCAGTTTTTAGAAAGGGCTAACCTTCTGACTAACACAAATATGAATGAGTGATGATATCCATAGGCAATCTAATATATTTCAATGTTTTGCAACAAATTAATTTTGTTTATGTTGCAATAGTTGTTTGAAATGACAGATCAGTGAATATATATTGATCCTATTTCTAGATGACATTTTAGCAATGGCCAAGCGCTCAGTTGACAAGGAATACCTTTCGTGGTTTTCGAAATTCAGATTTATCAAGGCTGTGTAAGAATATCGTAACTAGCTGAAATTAATGTTTGTTTTACCTGGTTTTATCATCCGTACATACACACAGACATATAAAACTCTCTGGATTGACCAACTATGTTTACTTAGTGTATTAGTCATACTCAGCATTAAGTCATTCCTTATAACTTTTTATATTTTCTTGTAAATGACTGTAGATTTTAACTGCTCAAATATATTTTTTACATTTTCATAGGAATTCATAATATATATGTGCATATATATATATATATATATATATATATATATATATATATATATATATATATATATATATATATATATGTATATATATTATAATGCTGACATGTTTGGTCAATGTTACTTGCAATGAAAGGCTGTGTGTGTGTGTATGTTAGAAAGAGAGAGAGAGAGAGAGAGAGAGAGAGAGAGAGAGAGAGAGAGAGAGAGAGAGAGAGAGAGAGAGAGAGAGAGAAAGAGAGAGAGCACAAACGCTAAGAAAAGCGGCCAGTGGTTTTTCTTTTCAGCGCAACTACTGAAATCTCCTCAGAGCGAAACATTGCAATCTTTGTGTGCTGTATAAAGCGCAGACTTTATATAGGTTTAGGTGGAAAGAATAAAAGGAAACAATTTTTTCCCTCTAGCTTCTCCTTTACAATGAAGATTACTTTTGGAGATTATACGTTTGAAGACTGAACGATTTGAATTCTTTTGATACTTTGGTCTAAGCCCTATGGGTACTTGCAAGAAAAACTGATGGATATCCGAAAGAATATACGTCCTCTGAAATTTCCGCACTGTTTTTATGTTCGTTGTTGATTAGCCTTTCACCTTTTAAGCTAACGTCGTGTATAGCTGTCAAGGGGAAAAAAGCCCTAGCCTATCAAGAGATTAGACACTGTCCCTCCAAATAGTATGCTCTATATGGGGCAATATAAGTACCTCACCTTACCTGTTTCTCAAGTGACGAAAGGAAAAACGATAAGAATGACGGGATAATGGGCGAAGACCCCATCTCTATTCTTTTCTTGTTCCCACGAAGCTAACCGCTTTTCTACCATATGGATACAATGGACTGAATTTCTTTACAAGAGTATGTTTCGCCTACTCATTTCTTTTGAAAATTTCTGTTCTAGAAATTAAACCAAATTATTTGATCTAGTCACAAGGTCAATTGATTCCACTGTTAATTCCCTCATCGGGGATCAAAAGCAGCGAGGAAAGTGGAAACCATATTTGCTACCCGTACAACAGGAAGATTCCGAAATCCCCGTCATCAATCACACTGGAAATAGGAATCTGTTAGAAGAATTTGGGATAATCCCCGGCTATATTCTGTAGCAAGTGTTCTAGCAGCCACGCCCACTAAAATCGATGCAGGTGGGATCAGTCATTTTTATCAATAGAACATCGGCATCAAATACCACACAAGTAGTCTGTCATGTATATTTTCAGACGTGATGGAGATTATAGAATATTGTTAATAAAGATAACATGTTTTGTTGTGTAAGCAATGTTTTCATCAGCCATTCAATCTTTACATATATATATATATATATATATATATATATATATATATATATATATATATATATATATATACATATATATATATATATATATATATATACATATATATATATATATATATATATATATATATATATATATATATATATATCTATATATATATATACAGTATATATATGTGTGTATATATATATATATATATACAGTGTATATATATATATGTATATATTAACTTTATCACATACACAATTGTTCTGTGCATTAGTAGAATTACTAAAAGGACCTCATTCAAACTGGATGGTATCTAATGGGTTTTTATTCAAAAAGTTACAAGCTTTCTTGGACAAACAGTCCACATTATCAAGAAAAAATAACTTTTTGAATAAAAACTCCATTAGATACCATCCAGTTTGAATGAGGTCCTTTTAGTAATATGTATATATATATATATATATTATTATAATTTACAAGAAGTCGCTGCACAGCACGCCTCCCCAGCTAATTTACCCTTTGTTTATTGAGAATAAAGTCGCCGCCGCATGGCCGATTGTATTTGACCTAGAAATCAGAGCAAAGTTATCAAACATTCCGATCTATCCTTCTTTTTACCTGGAACAGATATTGAGATGACACGGATAAAAAGGGGCAAGGAGAGGAAACTAAATGCCACTCCCTTAAGCAGCTTAGCCCAACTAAGCTGCTTAAAACAACCTTTCTAAAGGCAGATTAAGCTGCTGAATTGTCTTACCTTCGCAGGACCGGGGAAGAGGCAACCGAATCGCTGACCACCTGGCGAATGACACATCGTTTTGCACACGGCCCCCAGTTAAAGGCAGAAGTTTGCACAGGGCAAGACGCAGCCGGAGCCCTTAAAAGGAAGAGACAGCAGTAGCCGTAAGCAGTTAGTCGTGTGAGCAGGAGCCATGCAGTAGCAGACGAGGGGACAGCCATACACTCAGGTGAGTGATACAGTTTGCTGAGAGACCATTCATTCTCCCCCCGTCCGACTCCAGACTCCAGTCATCCTCGAGGGACAGCGTGCATCGCCAGTGTGATCTCCTCGTCATCCTTCGCCAGAGACCTGCTTCCCCTAAGAGTGACCTATTTGCAGTGGACTCATCTTGGACTGTGCCTTGCCCTTAGTCAAGACTCCAGTTGAAGGATCTTCAGGTGTTGCAAGCCCTTTATCAATTTACTTATCCATTTTCCCTTCAAATGCTTTCTTTTGTAAATATAATTCTTTAATTTATCCCAATTGTTCGAGTAACATTTCCTTATGAAGTAGAGCCTTCAGCTCTAAATTCACCTTTTTCTTATTTTTTTACGATTTCCCTTTATGCAAGTCAGAACTCCAAGGCCAATTAAATAAAGTTTCCATTGCTGGCCTGTAAAAATACCATAAACCCAGGAAATACATAATATATATATATATATATATATATATATATATATATATATATATATATATATATATATATATATATATATATATATATATATATATATATATATATATATATATATATATATATGAGGCATGTTCAAAAGTATCCGACCTTTATTCATAAAACGTTGACGTATTCAGATACAATAATCTTACAGTAATCTCCTTCAAAGTAGTCCCCTTGGGCTGCTACACACTTCTCCCAATGGTACTGCCACTGTTGGAAGCAGTTCTGGAACGCCTCCTTCAAGATGGAGTGCAGCTGGTACGTTGCATTCCGCAGGATGTCTTTTCTGGACTGAAATCTGGTCCCTTTCAGGGGCATTTGCATCTTGGGGAAAAGCCAGAAGTCACACGGAGCCATGTTGAGAGAGCAGGGAGCCTAATGAAGGACAGGTGTGTTGTGTTTGGCCAGGAAACTCTGTATCAAATGTGGAGAATGGGTGGGCACGTTATTGTGATATAGCTGCCAATTCTTCAGAGAGAGAGAGAGAGAGAGAGAGAGAGAGAGAGAGAGAGAGAGAGAGAGAGGGGAAAAAGTAATTAAAGTATATCTTAGCTTAACCAGACCACTGAGCTGATTAACAGCTCTCCTAGGGCTGGCCCGAAGGATTAGATTTACTTTTACGTGGCTAAGAACCAATTGGTTACCTAGCAACAGGACCTACAGCTTATTGTGGAATCCGAACCACATTATAGCAAGAAATGAATTTCTGTCACCAGAAACAAATTCCTCTTGTTCTTCACTGGCCGGTCGGAGATTCGAACTTGCGACCAACAGAGTGGTAGCTGAGAACGGAACCCACTCACCCAGCGAGGAACTGAGAGAGAGAGCAAATGAAAAGTTCTGAGAAAAGCTGCACAAGTTTGTGGGTGTGACTTCTGGCTCTTCCCCAAGCTGAAAATGCCATGACCAGATTTCAGTCCAGAGAAGACATCATGCAGAATGCGACGAACCAGCTGTACCCCATGTTGAAGGAGGCATTCCAACGCTGCTTCCGACAGTGGTAGAACTGTTGGGAGAAGTGTGTGGCAGCCCAACGGGAATACTTTGAAGAAGATTAGTGCAAGATTGTTGTATCTGAATAAGAGTATCTTTTATGAATAAAGGTCGGATTCTTTTTGAACACACCTCATACATATACTGTATATATATATATATATATATATATATATATATATATATATATATATATATATATATACATATATATATATATATATATATATATATATATAAAAGAAAGATTAAATAGGGAAGCATAAGAAATAGAATAGAGAGAGAGAGAGAGAGAGAGAGAGAGAGAGAGAGATAGAGAGAGAGAGAGAGAAAGAATAAAGACAGAGAGAGAAAGAATAAAGAGAGGAGAGAGTGAGAGAACGACAATTAAGCCTTGGTTGTTATGCATTGCGAGGCTAGAAATGTCAAGTAAGCTTACCGCAGGAAACTGTCTTTATACAAACTCAAAACAGTGAGCGAGTATATTGCGCCCAGGGCCATAAAACCAATCATAAAATCTGGAACCTGTGCCCTTGCGATTCAGTTTACCAAGCATTACCTAGAGCCTCGTCAGAAGTTAACGTTTCAGCCATATCTATAACCCCGCCTTCAATAGGAGGCATTTACATGAAGTTCCATGAAAAGGGGCTGGACAAAGTGAAGTAGCTCACCACTTCTCCAATTAAACATTCTAGGAAGGAGTCATTTACACCTCCTCCTGAAATCATTTCCAATCAAATCCTCTAAGGAGAGATTTTAACAACACCCACAACTGTCCTTCCCAGTCAAGCTGTTCGAGGGGAGGCCTTACAAATAAAATCTTCCAATGAGGAAACTTCAAGGGAAGAGATGGAAGATAGCAAGAAGAACCAGGGGTTCCAAAGTAGAATGAAGCCAGAGGAGAATCATTAGAGCCGCTAGTCACCAAATCGAGAAGATGCACATCTTCCCCCTAGCTCCCGTGGTCCCAACCAGACTCTGACCACGGCCACTTAACCAGATTCTGTCCGCGGCCACTTAACCATACCCCAGCTGCGGGCTACTTAACCAGACATAAACTGAACTTCGACTAGTAAGAGTGATTTTCAAGTTAGTAAAACTGCAACTGTAATTGTACTTGTGATGTAATTAACTTTCATCATTAAAGTAAGAAGCTACTCATTTCGTCTCCATTACGCCTTTCTGAGAGATATAATTACTTTTCATATATCTCCCTTCTAAATAATAAAATTGTGAGCTGCTGACTACGGAAGAGATGCAGTGGACGAACACTTTGCCGACTTAGAAGAAAGACGCAGGTAAGAAGGGAACAATAATATGTCACACAGGTTATGAAAATCAACTTGTGCACGACATAAATTTGGTGGCAGTGATATAGGATCCAAAAGGCGAGAAGAAACACAGATATTAACAGAAATATCAGTGCAACTACTTAAGTTACAGTGAAACAAAAATCTACAAAATGAACTTAGATTTTATGATGGCAAGCAAAATTTATATGAAGAAATAAAATCCTGCAATAAAGCATCAAACGGAAGTGAACATGAACTGTAATGGTGCACAATGGAAAAGCAAAATACATAGAGCAATTTACCACAAAACAGTGAGCCAGCACATTGATCAGCAACAACAGGCAGCGAGTGTGTTTAACAAACTATCACCACGAGTGTAACAGAAACAACGCAGAGTGTGTTTCAACGAAGCTCCGAAAGAGACAACAACTTGACGACTACAAAAGAATTCCGTAATAACAACAACCTGTAAGTTATTGAAAAAGTGAGATTTACTGTTCTCTCTCTTTAAATGTGTAAAGAAGTGAAGAATTTTTAAATTTATAATAGAGTAAAGATCATTTAACATCTCTTTATCAAACTGAAAATTAAGGAACTCTCTCTCTAGCGAATAAAATTTTTTTCTAAGCGTAATTAAAATTATTACTCTCTATGATAATTATTTGTTCGGTAAATAATTTAGAAAGGGAATTCTTATTTTTTTACTTGGTTGGTGATAAATATTTTGAGTAATTATATGCAAATTTGTGTGCTCATTGTGATGGATATTTTTTTTCTTGATGATATGATGCCCAATTTCACTTAAGATTTTTTTGTGTGTATTTGAATAATTACTTTTGAAGGATTTATTTTACTTGTGCACTTGAAATCAATTTAAGAATTTAATTTTTTTGACTGTTGTGTTTTGATAGTTTCTTTTATTTGGTGGTACTGTGTGCATAGTGTAACAATTTTATACATATATGATGTGGTGTACTCAATTTGAATAATTTTATTGTAAAATGCAAAGAGTCTTTGGCGAATTACTAAACACAGTTAGCCATTAGCCATACAATTAAAGACCGTCGACACTCAGACGTAGCCGAATTCCAAGATTAGTTTCCCACTCAACTTTAGCACAAAGAATACTAACAATAATAACACAACTAACCAGAACCAAAATAGTGTTAATAATTCTAATAATACTAACAGTAATAATACTAGTAACAATACTAATAATACTTGCACCCTCCAATATCGCAATATGAATCAAGCAGCTATAATAACAACAGCCACACGCTTCTGTGGGCAGGTGGATGATTCAAATCCTGACAAAAGTCGACTCGAATCTTATACAGTAAATCATTGGCTCTCAGATGCAGATAGTCGCATATCTTCAGGGGGAATATCAGATGAAAGCGCTAAAATAAATGAAGCCTTGATTCTCGTAAGTTCAGAACATGGTGACGCCCACAAAATTCTGAATTCCACGAGTATTAGCAAACTTAATAACTATGTGGAATTCAAAGAAATTTGTTTATCAGTCTGGGAACCAGTAAATAAGACTGACAGTTTATATAACATAACCAGATTCCTTAACCCGCAATATGAAACAATAGCTAGTCTGTATGCAAGTGTTGAGAATACAATAGATAAAATAACAGATAAGACACAGTTTGGTGACAATAATTTAGTTGATCTAAGACATGTTTTGAATTACTTGTCATTTGGAACAATATATAATGCCATTGGAGAAGATGAAAAAGAAGGCTTTCAGGAAAATAAAAATTGATCCAAAGAAAGACAGTCTTCAAACATTGAAAACCATGAGAGAAGAAATACAAAAGAAAGAGATAAATCTCTCCCAGGAATTTGTGGAACAACAGAAGTACAAAATGAGAGGAAAGGCAGAAATAATAATCCTACCTTTAGAATGAATAATAAGTTCTATGATAATTCCAGACAAGTAGGGAATAGACCAACTACTTTTCAAGGAAAATATGCCCAAAATACTAAAAGAAAAGGGAATCCAAACCAGAAAGGAAGACAGAATCAAACAAAGGGTGGTCCTCCCAAACCTTATAAATATGGTCAACACTCATACACAGATAATTCAACCCAAGTGAACTATTCCGCTCAAGGAGAGAGACCAAAGACAGCCTGTGAAAACTGCGGGTATGCAAATCATTCTACAAACGAGTGCAGACTGCCTAGAATCTGCACGATTTGCAAGAAAGTAGGACATTTAACCAGGAATTGCTGGTTCAAGGAAAACAATAAAGAAGTAATTGAATTAAGCAGCAATCGCCCAACCTCAAATAAGCCTTCAAGTCAATGACGATTTATAAACACATAAGAGAGCAAGAAAGTCCCTTCAAGAAGATAATATAAAAACAGAATTAGCAAAAAGGGGAAGTGAAGGTTCATCCATATTTTCCTATTTGCAGAGTAAAGATGTAGTATTTTCCATGAGAGAAGAAGAAATAACCAGAAAGGATTTACCGATCATTAAAGTTCCCATAAATGGAAAGATATGTACCGTACTCATGGATTCAGGTAGTACTGTCAACATAATAGATAAAATAACTTTAACCAGATACTTAGGCGTTAAAGAAATGCTAATTCAGGGTCAAAGCAGAATAATAAAAGGAGTAGCGGGTAAACAGATTAAAAGTTTAGGAAATGTGAACTTAGAAATAGACATTTCGTCACATAAATCTGTTGAAAGTTTTCTAGTTGTAGAAGACAGATTTTTTTCCGCACAAGTATTGCTCTCATTTAACCTAATGAAGAGATGTGGAATCATCCTGGACTGCAGAGAATGAAGGATTAGCCTGAAACAGGATAATCAAAGGAGAGTATGCTTTACGCTTGAAGAAGAAAAGTTTCACCCAAATCTGATCAATTTGTCTGAGACGACTTCAACAAGCGAGAAAGACATACATAAAATACATTACCATCAAGAGAACAACCAAGATAAAACAGAAAAAGATAGAAAAGAGGAATTCCCACAATTGCAGAGTAGAGAGTCAAGAAGATGTGCACATCAAGAAACTATATACTCCGAAGAAAGAAATGACCCAGATCCAAATAATGGTGATCACCGAGGTTCTGAATATAACGAAAAACAAGGCGCCTATACTGATAAATATGCTGAGATAAATACTGATAGCTATAGCAATGTAGTAATAAGTTGTAATAATGAAGGGAAATTACTAAATGAAGTATTGTTATTAAATAAAATAAATAAAGCAGATATAAATATTGTAATAGCAGTAACTGAAGAAACTAGTGAATGTACAGAACATTGTTACTTTACAGATATAAAAGATGAAGAGATATGTTGTGTAAGCATTGCTGATGATAATAAAGTACAGTCCATACTTAATAGACAAGTAATTTTGCATCCAAAGTGTTTAACAAAAATACTTTTAAGGGTAAAAGAAGAGATAGAGGTTAAAGACGCTCTGTTATTAAATGAAGAATTGCCAGATTTTGTCAGAATGGATAATTCATTGGTCCACCTGATGGGTAATACTTGTGAAGTTTATGTCCAAAACTACTCAGATAACAAACTAACACTATATGCAGGCATTGTCTTTTGCATAGGAATACCCATTAACAACCCTTTACTAACACTAGTCACTGAAAAATCATGGGCGTACAACAGGCAGCTGCATACAGCTTTTATTGATCTGGAGAAAGCATTTGATTGAGTACCTAAAAATATATTTTTTGGGGGGGATGTTTGGGAGAGGTTATTGGTTTGGATGGAAGGCTGGAAGATGCAATATTAGAGCACATATGAGCTATGCATGAACAACGTAAGGGCAGGATACAAGAATGATATATGGTTTAGAGTGACAACGGATGTTAACAGGGAAGTGTTCTTTCTCCACTCTTATTTATTGCAAAATGGACACTAGATATAGGGTTTTATAGAAAATTTAGTATTTCAGGGGACATCATGATTTTTACAAAGAATATAGCTTTCTCAACATATAACCAAGACTGTTTACAAATAGAGGTGATAAGAACAACGAGGAAATCCGGAAGAATAAGGAAATGTCATACATGCTCTGGGGCACTTTATCCAGTGATGAAAGATGCTAATGTACCAAAAAATGTTAAGAAAGTTATATTCGAAGTATTGATAATACCAATAATGACTTCTGGGTCAGAGAGTTGGTCAGTGACAAGTAAAGACAGAAATAAATTCCAAACCTCAGAGATGAAAACCCTGAGAACTATTGTACAGAAAAAAAAGAGAAGATGGAGTTAGGAATGAGAATGTCAGGGGGCTGGTGGGTGTAGCTCCTGCAATGAATAAAACTGAGGTAGGATAGCTCAGATGGGATGGCCATCTAATGGGGGTGGATGAAAGCAGAATTGCAGAGAAGTGATGTGACTGGAACCACATGGAAGGATGCTGGATTATGTAGCCGAGAAAATCCTGACAAAGAATCACTTGCCAACAATTGAACAATTAAGAAGATTTATGAAGGTATTAGTTACAAAACTCAAGAAAATTAAACATCTACCATGTATTATTCTTATCTCTCTGCGGGTTATCATTGCTTATTGCTTATTTCATTTATAACTTTGTTACTGTAATTGTTGACATAGGCAAAAAAATGAGAGGGTATTCAATTAATTCTTTCTAATACACAGTCTGTGTTGGTCAATATAAAATCCAGGTAAAAACGATAAAAAAATCTCTGAAAGTAACATAGTTTCAGCTATAAAAGAATAACATTTTTCTTTGGTCAGTTCATGAAGCATTAGTAGATACCTTTAAATGGATAAAGAGCCAAATTTGTTAATCTATTTTTATAATGATGCAGATCACTCTATTTATAACACTGACAAAAATTTATTTCCTTCAAGTACTAAGGAACATATGGCTTCCACAATTTACTGACAAAACTTCAAATATCTCCAGTACATTTTCCAATCTTTAAGATTTGATAAACAAAACTACTACAATACAATACAATACAATACAGGCTGTTCCTTTTACCTCCCCTGAAGTTTTCACCAATAGTGAGTTTTATTGATTCCATGTTTTTCGTAGATTCTGGTATTCAAAGAAAGTTTATAATAACATGTTTTTCTTATACTTAGTGTAATTCATCCCAATTGTTGTTAAAATATGTGAAAAGTAAAAGAAATATCCAGCGTGCATCCGAAAACAAGCTCCTGTCGTTGACTTCAGCGGGTGTTATTAAATTTAGACTTACCATCACAATACTTTATAATCTCTTTATTCGTTAACATTATTTATTTACAAAACATATATCTGAGGGAGAAATTTAGGTTAGTAAATAAGTTTCGATTCACATTACTTGGTAATTATTTGAAAACAATGATGCTATTCAGACAAAATACTTGCAACCAATCAGCTAGCAGGAAACTTTTCCGAGCTAATGCGCCTCGGTAAGAAAAAAAAAAAAACTGAGTTTAGTGTGAGAGGTGTCGGATACAGTTTGGCTGAGAACTTTTGGAATTCTGTCTGCGGCCAGGGTATAGATGGAGAGGCATCCTGGCCCGTGAAATTTGTAAATCATTCTTCTGAACTTTAAGGCAGTATTTTAAGTGTTGTTTATCCCTCCTTGAAGACTCGAAATAGTACAAATAAATTTGACGTTTTTCATTAAATCATGGAATCTGCACGTGCATTAGCACTTGATGAAAATTAAGCAAGGACTGTGTCATAAGTCATAATTAAGAATAGTTTACAAATAAACTGTACAAGTATGTGAGATAAACTGAACTAAAATGCAATAGATATCTGCCCAATTAAGCCAGTGTGTTCTGATAAAAGTATTCATACAACTTTTCATCTGAGCTTAATTGACACTATGTTTGGTGACTGTATGACCAATTTGTCATACAATTATCTCAAAACTAAAGTTACACATTCTTGGTCTATATTTTCTGGATTAAAATATCTCTAACGCATCCAGTCACAAAGTGTTATAGGTATCTCAGTTATCATAAAGGTACTGTTACACGGGGAGTTTTTGCAAAGTCGTCAATACTGGTGCTGGAGGTGAAGTCCCTCACGTTTCATGACATTGCTAAATGTCATCTGAAATCAACCTTCTAACTGCACCTTAAACCTGCAAATGTCTGTGAAGTGTGCTGATTTATTAACAAAGTAATAATTGTAAATTTAGCCACAATGCAAATAAAAAGTAGCCAAGCCACTATCCTAATCCACAGAATAACTCTTGGCAAATTTATATGGATTACCAATATAAAAAACTTAACTTTTACAGTATACCATTCTTTATTCTTATCGTATAAATGATTAATAACATCTGAAAAGACTAAATGTATCAATAAATCATTTATTTTTTAAAAGTACATCCAATGCAGTGTTATTAGATAAGCATACCAAGAAAGACCTTAAAGATAGTTCAGTGAACATATCAAATTTACTTGAATGTTTCTGATTAGGAATGCTTTGACTTGAAAAGTGAAAAGCTTATGGAAGAAGACATGATGCACATGAAATCTGCTCCAGGGATGTCAAGGGCGACAGATGTTACCCTGGGGAAGCAACCAGTGATCAGTAGCTACACTACATCCCAAAGTTTGGTGGCATTAATCCTCCCTACCTGCCTTCACACTTGCTAAATCTAAACACAGTCTATAACAACTGTCATGCTGAAATATGCTGCCTTAGGCTTATACTAAAAGTTAAGTATATCTTAGTTTAACCAGACCACTGAGCTGGTTAACAGCTCTCCTAGGGCTGGCCCGAAGGATTAGACTTATTTTTACGTGGCTAAGAACCTACTGGTTACCTAGCAACGGGACCTACAGCTTATTGTGGAATCCGAACCACATTATGACGAGAAATGAATTTCTATCACCAGAAATAAATTCCTCTAATTCCTCTTTGGCGGCTCGGAGAGTCGAACGCTGGGCCAACAGCGTGCCAATCGAAAGCTCTACCACTCCTCCAAAGAGGAACTTTAGGCAGAGTAAAATCACACCAAAGCATTTCCACTTAAAATATCCCGGTAAGGCGGCCAATGTGCGAGGAAAAGTTCTTTAAGAACAACCACGTATTCCAAGAGGTAACGATAACTTCTGGCCAATTGTACACGTAATGATAGTCAGGCATTGTCCTTTCTTGAAGCAAACACTGAAATGCTAATGTAGAACTGAAAGCACTGTGTTCTTCATGCTGTCTATGTGAGATGACTGGACACTTGAGTTTTGTTTTGCTGTACTTGGTCTTGTTTTGCTCTACTTCGCCAACCATGGGTGGCTGCCACTTATTTGTTTCCAACACCTCAAAAGTTGTGGCCTAAACATACACACACCTTGATAGGAGGGCCAGTAGCTCTCAGTCATAATAATATTCAATGTGATTTACAGGAAGGAATAACAATTTAATGGGAAAATTAGTTCCATTTAGTTTCTTCCGCTGATAGAATTACATTCATCAGGCAGCACTTCCAGATATTCCTCACACAGCTGTATTGAATATGGCCTCATAATAAATGATGCTTAACATTCTTTTGAGGTGTTTTCATCTTACTGTTTATTTATTTATTTTATTTTGTTTTTATTCTTTTTGTAGAATCGAATTCTTTGGTCCTAAAACAAGTCTTTCAAATTTCACGGCTAATAATATAGATTTTACCAGTTAACATATGTTGCGAATGCTTCAGGAAATCATGAAAAGGTAGTGGTGAATTTGATGTAGGAAGTTAGAGAAAAAAGTTTTAAAATCATCCAGTGAGTTGATAGGATATTGAATATTTGAATACAATATACAAACAAAGATGGACTGAGTACACTGAAAAGGAGTTTGCAGCTTTGAATAATGGAAGGGTTTAATGTAGCTTTGATGATTCTTATATAAGAAGGCAGTTGAAAGATAGAAAAAGGAAAAGGTACCAGTGATTGAAAATATTTTAAACGAAATAGCCTAATGTGATATTGTCCTGGTAGTGATATTGGGTAGTAACTGATCTGGGTGCAAAAGTCTGTCATCATTGGAAACAAGTTCCAACGTAATTGGTGAAAAAAAGAATGGACGTTAACGGGATGGATTACTTGCACAATATGTGGAATAAGAAGGGTTATGTATGAGGACAAATGTACAAATAAAATTTGATAAAAAATATGCAAAATTGAAAACATGGATCAGGGTGTTTTTAGGTGACTTGGAAATAAAGAGAGAATTTTAAATGATATGTTGAGCAAAAGTATTGAACAAAATTGCTCATGATTCTGAAGTTTTGGGAGAAAGGAGAGGGAGGGACAGTAAGGGAAGGTTAGTTGGAGTGGAGCAGGTATGGGACAAAGAGCTGTAATACCTCAGAGGTGTAAAATAACTGGGAAGATAAAGGCAAATGGTACAGCCTATGCAGGGGTAATGGATGATTGTTGCTGGTAAATTTTCTTGGCAAGATTTTGTGGGACTCCTTTGTCTCAGGAAAGTCGGCAAAAGGTAGATTATATACTCACAATATCCGATGAGCAAAATCACAATGAGGTTCCATTTTCCACATCCCAGTTCTTCCAGCAGCGTATCAGACTTGCTCACCATGATGTTCTGACAGGAGTTGCAGTGTTAGCCTGTGACAGTTCTGTAAATGTTTAAATTTATATGAATATTATGAGTATTATAATGCTTTCATTTTCAGATGGTCAAAAAATGTTTTCGAAATAAAGAATAAAATCCCTATCAAATGTAAAATATGGTAAATATCAAACAGTTCCAGGGGTTCTTGATGAAGATCAATGTTCCGCTGTAAATAAGTTCGGAAGAAGAAACCTGGATATTGTGAGTAGCTTATTTCTCTTTTTCAAAGAAATACAAATATCATTACGATCTGGAAGCTGTGGGGCAACTTGATACTTGGTAAAGTATTTACTGAACAGCCCTACGTAGTCATAGCATCATAAACTCCTACCCCTAAAACATTCCCAAAGAAAGTTTTTCCAGGTTTAGGGTGATCCAATAAATATTGTGAGGTCCATGAAGAAAGGCTAACAATTTCAAGCGGATCTTTATGGCCTATTAATAGTTACAGCATATTATTTTAGATGGCCAAATAGTCAACATGGTGCTTACAATATGGCTGACAACTGAAGAAAATACTATTGTGAATTTATAAAATGAATTACAAATAGTTTTTAGATAGTTCATTATGCAAAGAAAGAGATAAGGATGTACATCGAATGGTTCAGAGTCATTTCACTATGGGCAACACTTGAATTTGGACTGTTGGCAAATAAAGAACTAAGATATTGAAGATCAGATGAAATTATACATTCATGTATATATACACACATACATTCACACATAAATATATAAATGTGTGTATATATATATATATATAGTATATATATATATATATATATATATATATATATATATATGTATATATATATATATATATATATATATATATATATATATATATATATATATATATATATATATATATATATATATATATATATCTCAGGACAGGGTGACAAGGAGATAGTCGGTCATCTGTAGGTGGTATTTATTTGCCGACGCGTTTCGTAACACATTGTTACATCATCAAGGCTAAAAGGAAAATTTACAAATTAAAATACATGGAATAAAACTAACGACTTCAAGAGTCTCAACATGCTGTATAAATATACATTAAAACAAGACAATTTATAAAAAGCACCTGCTAGACTAAAAGGTTGAGGACTGAATGACTAACCTCAACCTTTTAGTCTAGCAGGTGCTTTTTATAAATTGTCTTGTTTTAATGTATATTTATATAGCATGTTGAGACTCTTGAAGTCGTTTGTTTTATTCCATGTATTTTAATTTGTAAATTTTCCTTTTAGCCTTGATGATGTAACAATGTGTTACGAAACGCGTCGGCAAATAAATACCACCTACAGATGACCGACTATCTCCTGTCACCCTGTCCTGAGATATGCTGTTAATAACCTGCTTGCGCCAACTACTTCTGTTTTATATATATATATATATATATATATATATATATATATATATATATATATATATATATATATATATATATATACTATATACACACACACACACACACACACACACACACACACACACACACATATATATATATATATATATATATATATATACTGTATATATATGTATTTCAGGTATTTTCCTATTAATAAAAAAAACCTTAGCAATAGATGGAGCACTTGTAGCTCAGTCGCTTTAATATCGTGGGCGAGTTTCGTTTCCCCTTGTTCCGTAGGCGATGAGTGAAAATGTAAATTCCCATTGTTAACTACCAATGCTGCCCTTCACCGACCAACTTGTAAATTGAAAGTTTTCTTTAATTGTTACTTACTTTAATGTTAATTACTTGAATGTTATGTATGTGTGCTGTTTAGTATTTTGTATGTAAACCATTTTACACGTTATGTACTACTCAATCACTATTCTGGAAACAAGGTTAGTGATTTTTCGTAAATTATAAATTAGGGTTAATATATTTATTTGCAGAATCACTCTCTCTTTGATACACCATATTTCACCTGACGACCACTCAGCTATACATGACGAGTGCCGATAGTTTCCTGAATGCTGTTGGCCGTTGTGGTACTATGACTGCTGGGGATTCCTAGGCAACACGTCACTTTGCCGATAGAGCTCCGTGAAAGTGCAGATGCTACCTATTGCTGATTTTGTCTGATAGCTTTGCTCTAGGTTGGCTCCAAGCGACTTCTCATCTTTAATCGTTCTGGCTAAATGTATTGCACTGCCTAATTATAATTAATAGCTTTAGCTTTTCATTCTTATTGTACGTCATTACTGTATATTTGTACACGGGCATGTGATATATATTTGCATAAATATATGGTTGTCTTTATATTTCATTTTTCTAATTGACATCCCGTTTTTTGAACCTATGTCAATGGCCCATCAAGGGCCAAGGGAAAATCTGACTCATCACCCAAAGTCTAGACATTCAGCAAATATTTGAGAGACAAAGTCATAGCTCATTATATGTCCATCTTTTTCTTCAGACACCTCACTGGAAAATATCACTAATTGTATTATGGTAGATTCAAATGTCAGTTATCTTAAATATGAATAGGTTAGCAACAATATACGTGAGAGAAAAATGGATTACAAATTATTCCCTATCTCTTTCAAGAGGAAAGACAAATCCAGACAATGGGAAAATATGTCTTCTGAAGGATGATTCTGAATCTGAGAGCTATAGAGATTTATTTATATGTTCTTGTTGTTTCAGCAATTCATTATATAGTCAAGATCAGCAGACCTCCCTCTTGAGGTTACGATGTCTTTCTCTTTTCTGGCCGAAGGTATGAGGAAGGCTGACAAGCCTCTGCTAGCGCCTGCCAGTATCATCATTGAATGCATTGTCAGAAGCAATAAATTCAGGTACCAAACCCAAAACTGAAAGATATGACTTTGATAGTTGTTTAGTGTTGTAAAAAATAAAGAGGATGAGGCGAGTTACCTTTTAAAGAGTAATGAAGATATATAGAAAAATTGACCGGAGTGCCATGGGCCAGCAACTGGTATTTTTGATGGATATGGGAGTGTAAGGAAAGGGTCATACTCGAGTCTGGGTTAAGGCAACTTTATTCTGCAAAGCTGACGCATTCTGTTTCAGCATGCAGGCAACATGCAGGTAAACTGGAGTTATGCTAATAGATAATTAGTACATGATTTATAAGTTACAAGATCATGAGATCACATTGTGATTTGCTGTTGACTTAGTGGCTAAACCTAGATTTAACGGTAAAACTTCAGTCTTTATAGAGCTCGTCCCACAAAATAGATAAAGCAAAAACTAACTATACCTAAGGTATACTATGATGCCAATAAGGTACTAGATTTTAAGAAAATGGAAAATTTATATTTTTACAGGTACGAGATCAAAATAAGCAACTGTTCCACATCTTGACTGGGCATTACAGGATTCTCATAAGGCTAGGTTGCTATTATTTACAGTTCTTCG
This sequence comes from Macrobrachium rosenbergii, assembly GCF_040412425.1. Classification (NCBI taxonomy): domain Eukaryota; kingdom Metazoa; phylum Arthropoda; class Malacostraca; order Decapoda; family Palaemonidae; genus Macrobrachium; species Macrobrachium rosenbergii. Next base: position 14,107,052 of record NC_089795.1, on the reverse strand, counting down.
CCCTGAGAGGTGTTTCCTTCAGACCTACCATTCTGTAGCCTTCGAGTCAGAAAATAGCCTTGGTCCACCATTTCCTATTTTGACGACTGACAAAAATCTGGTTATTTTTGCTCTTACGGGTATTACTGTTTTGGGTAATTTCCGGAATGAGAAACGAGGCAGGGCCTGTTAAAAGTTTTAGAAAAGCTGTAACTAATAGATAGTCTGGTTTTCACTAGAGCTTGTAACTACATATGTATGTATGTATGTGTAAAATGTGCGATATTATACTTTTTCCGAGGTTCGAAACCTTATATTCTAGTTTTCCTTAAAAAAAAAAAAAACCACATGAGTAGCAATTATGTAATTTTGGGTCCCTTTCTATAATTTGTATTTACTTATTGTGATAATCACAGTGCATTCCTCATCATACCTGAACTCTAATTGTTGCTAGAGCGCTGATCATCGAAGACTCATGTAAGTTGGAAGAATCTTGATACCGAATACTAAACCTACTTATGATGCCCTTTTAAATTTGTATGCTCCAACACAGGGAAATAAAAGTACAGTGTGCATAATGTAGCTTTTCTGTCCCTCGTTTAAACAGTAGCTGCTAGAATTAAGGGAATGCTTCTTAAGTTGTGTACTCAGCGGGATGTGTGCCTGAACTTTTACTGATGCTGTACCGCACTGTGCTCCATCTCCATGTTTAACTATGCACTGATAACGTTGTACTTAACCAGCCTGGATAGGTAAAAATAGCTGTTACTGTCTTTTTAATTTAAGCGTAATCACATCATTTATCTTTTAATGCTTCCTTCACTACAGAAATGCCGCATGGTTAATGTCTTTATTTGTCTGTAAACAGGTGAATAACATTCCAGTACTGCTATTTAGTAAAAACTACCTTAATTAAAATATTTTACTTCTATCCATAGATCAATAGAAAATCTAAATATTTACGTTTTAGACAAAATAACTGGTTGTGGCAAATTTACTTTTGTCTAAATGGTAAGTGGAATTTACAGTATCATAAGAAGGCTTCCTTCTTTAAAGCATTTATTTATAACGATAATGGCCATCTCCTATACGCATAATTTGAACAGGAAACTTAATCTTTCGCCTTGCAGGTAATAGTACAGGTCTTCTCCAACAAATGAACCATGGTAAAGTTCACCAAAGATTCAGCGTTTGCCAACCTTCTATTAATGTCTAACGACCTTCGTAGAGGATCTTACTCAGGAAAACCACTTCAGATACATTGTCATTTGTCATCATTTTCATCTCCAATTTCATGGTCGTTGTCAGATGTTTCACAATACTTTGCTACAGCTCTCTTAGTCAACGGAAGACTGTCGTTAGGTGGCGCAGTGTTATGCTATTCCCCTTGTATGTAGTACCTTTCATGAAAGCAAGTAGTTACGTTTCAGACTTCAAAATAATCATCAAACAAGGACAAATATAAAACTAAAAATGTAAGAAACACGGTTCATATTATGGCAGAGCTTTAGAGAAAACAAGTTCTGCATTTCGGGACATCTAATTCATCGGAGGCCCTGTCCTTCAGCTAGTGACAACAATAAGGTTACACATTACATAACAGCATGACATGCGATGAGCTCAGACGTTCACACACAGTTGTATATTAATGACAACATTCATGTACGTGGAGGAAATGCCATACTATGAGACTCACACGCCCACACACACACACGCACACGCGTATATATATATATATATATATATATATATATATATATATATATATATATATATATATATATATATATATATATTTCTAACATTAATATACGTATATTTATATAATATATATAACGCCCTTTAAAAGCAAATTCAATATGCATTGCGAATAATGTGCACCCAAATAAAGTTACATGCAGCACACGATAAGTATTTCTGCCACGGCGGGAAAGGATACACTTACCATAAATATTTGTATTTGAGAGTAGGATATTGTCATTTCTAGGGTCTAGTGAATTTATATTATGGAAGCATTTATGGGTTATTGTTTGTGAGGATAGGAAGAGTCAGTGTGCCCAAGTGACGATACTGTCATTATATATATATATATGTATATATATATATATATATATATATATATATATATATATATATATATATATATATATATATATATATATATATATATATATATATATAGAGAGAGAGAGAGAGAGAGAGAGAGAGAGAGAGAGAGATAGATATAGATATATATATATATATATATATAGATATATATGTGTTTATATATATATATATATATATATATATATATATATATATATATATATATATATATATATATATATATATATATATATATATATATATATATATATGTGTGTGTGTGTGTGTGTGTATATAAAATAATTATTACTCATGTGGAGATTTTTTTCAGGAAAACTACGATAAAAGATTTTTGAGCCTCAGAAAAAACTATAATATATATATACGTTTATATAAATATATACATATATATATATATATATATATATATATATATATATATATATATATATATATATATATATATATATATATATATATATATATAAAATGTATATATCTTTACGGATTTACATTCCTCGCTCGTCAGGCAGCTAAGAAATAAATTATTTTAGGAATAAAACCACCTTGCATTGAATCATAGGCCGAGAAATCGGCGCGAAAATAAGGTTAGCGCCCATTTGAGCCAAGAAAGAGTTCCCTACATTCCATTCTCGCCTGACAGGAAATACCTGGGCATACCAAAATAATAGATCCCTCTTCTTCAATCCCCTTGCTACAAGCACACATCTAAATTTCCTCCCCCTTTGGGGTAATGTTTTCGAAGCAGGCTAAGGGAGGTTATAGGCATTACGGCCGCAAGCCGCTCAAAGGGGAAACTAGGATCTTAAGCTATAAGCTCATAGTCTGTACGCACAAACTCAGCAGCCCCTCATCGACTTGAAACAGAAAAACAGAGACTTCACGGCCGTGACCTGAGACAGACGTCTTCCTCCCCCTGTTCGTTGGGAGCTGGCCAAATTACGCTACTCGAAGGGCACGCAGATACTGTATTAAGAGCTCAAATATTCGTCTAAGGAGACTGCATAACCCTGCCCAGCTCGCAAATCTATGCCAAGATATCCCTTACTGACTGCCATCCAAATTTCCCAACCATTCCTGGTCGCAGCCTGATCACAAGAATCCGTTGCCAACACAGAAATCAGCTTGCAGAAACTAAATGCCATTATCCTGGGATTTACCCCTTTCATTTTATTGTTTGTCTGTAAATTGCTGTATTTTGGGCATATCATATTTGCTTGCTTTAATGTGAATTGTTGCATCTGTGGCCCATCATATTTGCCTTGCTTTTCTGTAAATTACTGCATTTATGGTCTATCATATTTGACTTACTTGTCTGTAAATTGCTACATTTTGGCCTATCATATTTGCCTCGTTTTCTGTAAATGAACCGCTTGAATGTAAAGAGAGTTCTAATTCCAAATTGGAGATCTTCGTTCCCTGGGTTAATCAATGAAAACCTCAAGGTAAGTCCCATTAGCATTCTTTTTGTTCATACTCGTGAGGCCCCCCTTGGCCCATAAGGCAGTCCATACTATAAAGTGTTCACTATTCCTTCTCTCAAGGACCCCCTCTTATGATAATATATATATTTCTGTATCTTCCCAAGCATCCCAGCCACCAATCGCTTACAACATTACATTTTGGCACTGCCTGACAAGGAAGGGCGAAAGGAATATTGGCCCCTCCCTTAATCCGTTATTCGCACTCTGTATATCCTTTTCAACTTTCTCTTCTTGAACATGTGATGCTGCGGAACCTTTTCTTTACAGACACGGCGTTGTGAAGAGGCTAAGTCTGACCTGAGGTAGAATAGAGCCGGCGATGCAGATTAAGAGAAAGGACATCTGGCATAAACACCTGGATCTTGAGTCATAAATGATGCACGCGCATAGGGAAACAACACCAACCCCATCTACCTGTGGATGACCTCCTAATCCCTGACTGAGGTCATATAAGGGCCTCACCGAAGGAACAAGAGAGAGAGAGAGAGAGAGAGAGACATATCTGGACACGAGCAAGACACATCTCCCTCTTCCATTCCCGCCTCCTTCAGAGAGTCATGTCCTATCACGTGGTTCTATCTTGTAGGGACCCTTAGTATTCTTACCAGTGAAGCCCTTAGCCCTCCTCCACCGCCATTACCCTCGCTGAAGCCACCTCTTCTACAAGATAAAGTGATCAGTTGCAAAGGTTCTTTCAGTCAGTCACTGTTTTAATTCTCGTACTAAACTTCCTATTTTCATTTCTAAGGCCAGTATTTCCATATCAACCTTGCCTTGTTACAAGCAGTGTTATTAAATGCCTGTGTTTAAATAATTACATAAAATCGTGTGTTCAAGGCTTCCTTGGCACCTTCTGTAAACTCGCAAAGTCCTGAAAATATTTTACTGTGCCCTTAGAAGAAAGAAAGAACAAGACAGAAAGGAGAAATCTCTCCGTTTACAGAGGGTTTGTTAGCTTGGAAAAGAACAAGAAAGAAAGACTGTGACTTGTATCAGCATCGTCGCACCCACGGATATATCTTCAAGTTTTCCTAGTTATAATTACCTCTCAGGCCTTGCCTGCCTGACCCCCTTTTTCCTTGTTTTTACAATTTCCTGAATCAACAGCAGTCAGATTTTATACAAAAATAGAGGTAAATAACGAAATCATTCATTTAGAGTCTATAACTGGCTCATGATAAGCATTTCCCCAGGTTAAATCATAAAAATGGCGACCAAGCCTTAGATCTTGCAAGCAATGTTGATAAACTGAACCTTCCCCCCTTTTGCAACTTGCAATATAGCGAATAGTGAAGCTAGGCTGGGTGCGAGATAAAGAAACAAACCTTTAGCTCAAAAATCCGCGCAAGAACACAGTCAAGGAGTTCTAAATGTGAGTGTTTTTATTTTATGGTAGGATAGGAGTCAAATTGTGACTCAAAATAGCAATAACTTTTTGTGTTAGGCACGTGCATGCAATCCAGTCATCGAGAAGAGAGTTGAGTATCTGTTAACAAAATTTGATAGCTCTGCATACTGGCTTCAATTTTTTTTTACACAAGACAACAGATCCAAAATACGAAATGTTGAAAAAAAAAGGAAATAGTGCATGTATTTCCTCCTTGTGTTATCCAGACAATCCGTCGTCTTGGAATTCTAGCTAGGCCCATGTTTTAGGTCCCACGTGGGCCACCCAGCAAATTTCGTACCGCTGGAATTCAGAGAGTTTAGTCTCTCTCTCTCTCTCGTGTAGCTGATCCTCATTGCAGATGTAAAATCTCAAAAGGGCATAAAATCTGTTCAAGCCATGTGAGCAATAAATGTGCTTCATATTTGTATTTGTACATATCCTTCCGCACAGCACAACACTTGATAAATTCTATTTCATTCATAGCATTTCCATTCAATAACCACCTGCTATTTCATTCATAAGCGTAAGGAACCTTTTTTTCCCTTTTGTATATGGGGGGTCAGTCTTGGAAAAATTCCCTCTCTGGTTATTGTCCTCTGTTGCCAGGTGCGTACCAGACGACCTTGAACTGTCATTTACTGAGCCAGACACAAACCCTAGTGGTTACTACCCTTTTCCAGGCATGTGCAAGGAAGGCTAAAAATAGGAAAGGCAAATTCAACCGCACGTGGCTTTCCCGGTCAAACAGCGCCCATGCATAATAGAATTAAGTTTTGAACCTACATTAGATTGGAGGAAAAGGCTCTTATTAGAGTTGGCAAAATACGCACATTTATCAGTGTAACTTGCAAATAATATAATTCTAACTTATCTGTTTCTCGATGATGAATTTGCCACTTCTATAAAAATAAATAGAAGAGTATCTGTCTAAAATGGCTGGTTTCTAAACGTTGGGTTTGCATCAGTAAAAGAACCTTAATCCCTCTGCGCCAGTATCCCAGTGTCTCTCAAAGCATTATTGTTTTAAAGGATGCTACGTCCTTTCTTTTTTATTTATTGTTGGGCTATTATTCCAAGAGTTTATGACGTTCACTGAGTTCCCGAACTCTAGCCAATTTATCTTTCCCTAAAAGGAATTTTTTCTTATCGCAAGAAAACCAATTAATCATATTAACTGGCATATGCTCCCAGAACCAAACCCAAATTCGTGCCTAACCGGCCTTGTCCTGCCAAAAATAAAACCTAACTTCCTACGTCCTCCAATTTTGACAAAACCAAACCAGTTCCCTGCGAACGAATCCAAACCTTGGAGACAAACCAATACAGGAAAATTCTCGGGAACGGGCAAACGCTCCCCAACCAAGCCTTAAGATTCATATTAATCGATAGCTTTAAAGAGTCCGTGCGTGAATTAAACCACGTCCTACGAGACAAAAATAAAAACCAGTTCCTTGCGAACAAACCACGTCCCACGTCTGGCCAAAAAACCCCAACATTCACGCAATAGAACAGACGAATCACCGTGAAATAGAATACAATTTACGTCTTTCGAGACTTATTAAAATTTGTTCATCCCGAACCACTACGTCTTTTCAGACATTAAAAATTCATTCATCATGAACAACTATGTCTTATTCAGACATATTAAAATTCGTTCATCATGAACAAACTAAGTCTTATTTAGACATTAAAATTCGTTCATCATGAACAAAATAAGTCTTATTCAGACATTAAAATTCGCTCATCATGAACAAACCACGTCTTATTCAGACATATTGAAATTTGTTCATCATGGACAAACTAAGTCTTATTCAGACATGTTAAAATTCGTTCATCACGAACAAACCACGTCTTCTTCAAACATAGTAAAATTAGTTCATCATGAACAAGCCACGTCTTTTTCAAACATTAAAATTCGTTCATCACGAACAACTACATCTCATTCAGACATTAAAATTTGTTCATCACGAACAAACTAAGTCTTATTCAGACATTAAAAATTCGTTCATCATGACCAAACTGAGTCTTTTAGACATACTGAAACCAGTTCTCAGACAAATCTTTGGTTTGGTTTCAGACACCCAGAAATTAGATGTCAAATTGGGCGGGGAGTTGCTATATCTTCCCAAGCATCAACCACCAAATGCTCGATTTAAAACTGGAAAATACAACATTGCATTTTGGCGCTGCCTGACAAGGAAGGGCGAAAGGAATATTGACGACTCCCTTAATCCGTTAGTTGCACTCTGTATATCCCTTTCAACTTTCTCTTCTCGAACATGTGATGCTGCAGAACCTTTTCTTTACAGACTCGACGTTGTGAAGAGACTAAGTCTGGCCGGAGGCAGAATACAGCTGGCGATACAGATTAAGAGA
>NC_089795.1:14062214-14097214 GCF_040412425.1 Macrobrachium rosenbergii | reverse complement strand
AATGAGTTGTGCCTTTTCACTGTAGCTAGCTAAAAGGACCTACCTAACTGCTAAGAGGGGAAACTAGTTTTGCTAACCTATTTACCACAGCAGAGCCTAACACCTATGCAAAGGTATCTACAGACTTCTACTGGCTGTCTCTGACAACAAGGGAACTCTTCTCCTAGGCAACGGGTACATGGTAAATATGTCTTGTTGACATAGCCTACTATGGCCCTGGCACTAAACCAAATGACACTGACCTAACTAAATGCAACTAATTATGGGTTACGCAATGCTTTAATGCTTTACGGAATAACACACGCAACAATTTCAGACATGAGCAACCTGAAGGGCTAATTATGGTACGAGGTCAGGGGTGTACCACTTTGAGTATTGGGTGGTTTCATCATAAGGTTACTATCAGGGTTAGTACTACAAGATGCCTAGGGTGTTAGAGGTTAGTCTACTTGGGCAGAGATCACGCAGGCTACCTCCTCTAGGTAGGTGCCAGGATCACGCTGAGATGGAAGCAGCATTGTGCCATGGGACTTGAGTGCCAAGGAGAGTTTGTGGTTCTTATTGGTTAATTGGATCTCTTCCACCCCTTCTTCTTCTTCTTCTGGTTCCTCCAAGGTCTACCAGAGGTTCATCCTCGGCAGATGAAAGTGACTAAGAAGAAGAAATGTCGGGGTCGGAGGCTCACAATTTGCAATGACCAATTCGGTGAGGTTTGGAGGATCTCCTGTGGGAGGATTCGTGGCATGATTTGGATCTGGCACTGGCACTAACTATGGGCCAGGTACACAGGTAAAGGTTAGTAGAGGTGCTACGTCCAAGATAGATGGAGCTTGGCACTGCTCATGGCTCTCAAGTGGCACTGGGAGAGAATTGGAGTCAGGCGTGGCTGACGAGGGACCCGGTGGTGCAAAACCCCTCGATGTACCTGAGGCAATGGGAGACAGGGATTCCTGTCTTGGGTGGAGGGCAGAGCCTCTTGAAATGGTTCTGAATGTGGTGTCCAGCGCATTTTGCTTGCTAGGGCACCTCGCCCAATTCACTGAGTGTCCTGTTACATTACAGGTCTTGCAGCGGTACCTGGCAATTTTCCTTCGTGGTGAGGGAGGAAACTTTGGGTGGCCGTCCTTTTGTGAGGATCAAGGACTTGGCCTGGAGATGCATGAGGAATGCCCCTTCCATCGAACACCTTGGTGAACGGAGGGTACGGCTGATGGTGGCACACCTATCACAGTGGCGGTGCCCTAGTCAAGTGGTTTTGGAGTTAAGGCCTCCCTGGTGGAGGTAGCTAGGCAACAGACTGGCACTGGGGATGGACATCCCCAGAGAAGGTCTTGTCCCAACAGGAACTCCACTCTGTGCCTGATTTTATTCACCACGCCAAGGCAGTGAGGTTGTGTGCCCCAAGGGGTGGTTACCTGAAGTTCAACTGTTGGAATGGTCTTGGTTTGCTCCTCTATCTAAGTCATCGTCCACCTGGTCTTTTCATCAACAATGGCACTGGCTGGCACTTGGTCCTGGTCAATTGGTCTAATATCTGAGCCAGTGTCTACCATAGCCAGCAGGTTCACTGGAAAGCTAGAGCCATCCAGGGGTGCCACTGAGACGGACTGAGTCCAGACCCGCTCAGGGTGAGACATATTTGGCAGCACAGCCGTGGAAGTCATGGCACTAATCAGGTTGACATGCTTGCTAGAGGAGATATGCTTTGGGCAACCAGGATATCCGTCAGTATAGTGCCCTGGAGTTCCACAGTCTCGGCAGGGTCCCTTTGAATGGGCTGATTTCCTTATGGTGACTGTCAGTGGAGAAGATTGAGTGGGCGTGGAGGGAGAGGAGTTTTGGTTGTGGGTAGTAGGCTGCCTATTGTTGCATAGCTTGTAACGGCAATCAGATTCAGTGTGCCTGAACTTCTTACAGTGGGTGCATGTAGGCTTGCTAGGCAGTCCATTCTTCGGGCGAGTCGAACCTGAGAGGTACCTGGGTGGCACTATGCGGCGGTGAGATGTGCTGTGGGACTGGTTGTAAGTTTCCCAGGAATCAGCCATATGGCAGGCTTCCATAAGTGTGGTGGGCTGCTTATCACTGAGATGCACAGCAAGGGGCCCAGGTATACATTGGAAAAGATCCCCCAGCATGGTCCGATTGAATAAGTCTTCAAAGGTATTGCACGACAGGGAGTCGAACCAGTGGGTACCAGACTGGGTCTTGTGACAGGCCCATTCCGTCCAAGACCAGCTGACTTCCTTGGCAAGACCTCAGAACCGTTGTCTCCATTTCTCCGCAGTTATTTCGTAGGCTTTTGTGATGACCCTACAAACTTCAAGCATGCTGCCTCTTTGACTCTTCTCCAGTGAGCAGAGGGCTGCCTTAGCTTTTCCTTCCATGTGCTTGGTAAGCACTAAGTCATTCTCTATCTCGGTAGTGCTGTAATTTTCAAAGAGCGCCTCTATCTCCTCCAACCATGCTTCCAGCTCTTCCTCAGTCCACTTGGGAACTAGGTGATTAATGCTTGAGATTGGAGCATTTGGTGCAGCAGGTGTGGGGTTGGAGGCTTGTTGTATCGCCATAGCTTCAGCACTTTCCTTTCGAGCCTTCTCCAGCTCAAGCCCCTTTTCCTTAAGAGCAAGCTTGCTTGCCTTGAGAGCTTGCTGGCTTTCCTTGAGGGCTAATTCTCTTGTTGTCTTAGTCTCTTCGTACTTCCTCTGATCTTCTCTTTTTCTTCATTCCACCTGAAGTATGTCATCCAGCTGTTCTTTCACTCACTGGGTGAGTTACCGTCCTGTGTAACCTGTGTCCTTGCCCATGTTCACGAGGGCTTGGTGCTGTTCTAGTGACATGGTTATAATCTATGAGGATGACTAGGGGAAATGGTCTATGGCACTGGGAAGTGTCATGTAATTTGGAGGCACTTCAGTGGTGTGGCACCTTTTCAATAAGGTGGCACTGTGGTAGAGTGTGCCATGCGAAGGTCACACTGATGCAGTGATCCTGAAGGAATAATGATCCTTATGGGCAGATACGCTTATAAAGTGGAAGTGACCCTGAAGGAGCACAGGTCCTTATGGGCAGATACACTGTCGCTGGTACTCTGTATCTCAGGTATAGGTGCAGTGTCTTATATGTTAGTACTATGTCTTGGTGGCACTGGGGTGCTGGTGTGTTCTGGGGAACAACACTAAAAGGCAGTGCAACCAAACTGCACTGAAGGAAATGGCACTCTGCCCGAGGCAGAAAGTAAGAAGTAAAGGGGAAAGTGGAAAGGTCAGTGCTTCAGTAACTTAAGTCGTTGGCAGTGCCTCAGATTAGTGGCAGTTCGGAAGGGGAAACCCTTGGGCTTGCACTCGTGGGTGGTTAGTTCTAAGAACTAGTGGTTGCTCCCTGACATGAGGAAACGAAGCCTTCTTCCTGACGTGAGGAAAGGAAGGTTTGGGGTTTGCACTCAATGTGCGATTTGGTGCTTGCTGTATATGTAAGTCTTAGATAATGGAAACCCACACGTGCACGACAGTTGATAACTGTTATTAAATGGTTGTACATATGCTCTGTGAAACACACGAGAGTTCATTCCACGGGCTGAAGCACTTAATGTGAAAATAGATATGGGAGACAATTCAATGAACAGGGGCGTTTATGTAAATCGTGCACTGTGTGAATGAGTAAAAGGAAGAATTGATGGGGATCGTAAAAGATCAAAGTTTTGTGTAAAAAGGAAAAAAATAATTAATTGTACTTGGCTTTATGAATTAGTGGGTTTATTTTCCAATACTCATTTATTTATTTTAGTATTCACTTTGTTATGATGGAAGAATATTAGAGTTCTTTCTCCCGCTCTCTGAGAGCTTATTTGTAATGGAATGTATTCGTTGCATGATTTAATTTACTCTAATTTCTTCTTATGATAAATTAGGTTATGCAAAATTATGCTAGGTTACTTTTTTTCTAAAAATGTACTTTTGGTATTTACGTAATTTAATAGCTAGCTCCTGTCATGACAAGTTATAGGCTATGTTGGAAAGGGTTTTCAAATTATTATCAAGATATTTCGTTAGGTTTACGTTAGGGGGGCGAAAAGAAATGGAATTTCGTTCAGCGAGTGAACGATGAGAAGTGGAACTGGGTGTTCGTGAGAGAAGTGCTTGTTGTCTTTGATTGAGTAATATAACGAACGATGATTTAAATTTAAGAAAAGAACACTCATCTTTCTGACTGAATTATTGGTGCTGATATGCAGAATCGAATTATTTACCTTAAAAAATCAGCAATGCCTTTACATTACTTAAAACATGAAATGTAAATTTGAACTGGATATGGCTGTCTTTGAATTGTGAGGGTGGGACGAGGGAAAGTGCATGCGCTGAACTGGTACAGCACCGAACTACTAGATGTCGTTGCACGTATTTTAACAACACGAATTTTCGAACTACACTTCACTAGCACAGGAATTGTACACTTCCTTTGCCGAAACTGTTTTCGAACAACTCTCTTAGCTAACTGTTCACAGCTAACCCATGCAATAAATCCCTGGCAAGCACTTCCTGATTCCTAACGATCAGTCTTCTGGCAACACAACACAGCTGCTATTCTTCTTATGACGCGAAATTTCGCGGGGAGTTATTCTACAATGCTAACTTAGAACTTTTTTGCGCTCTCGCCTTTATCTTATGTGATGATATCCTAACTAAGAGATTTGCTGCTAATCACTTCTTTTTTGTTTTAAAAAACTTTTTACAACAATTATGATAATAACCCTTACCTTGTTATCGTTAGCCTCGGTTCGGCCACCCTTATATTTTTGCTTTTGTGAATGTTGGAATTAAATTATTTATGAATTATGTATCATTCCTCGGTTTGTTTCCTTCTTAGTCTAGTGATAGCAAAGCTAATTCTCGTTACTAATTGACTAAGATCCTGGCGAGATCAGCCAATGTTACATTCTGAGCCGGTTGGAAGAATGAAAATGGTTTATTTAATTAACTGCCTTAAAGGACAACACAAAGCACTCAGAATGTAATGGATAAATGGAATGAATAAACTGACTTACCTTGATATCACATCTAAGTTAACAGAGAACTGGAGGTCACCGTGGTAAATTATAGCCCGAAAATGCTTTAAACTGAATTTATTTACAAATTAAGCAATCAAGAAATTAATAAATAAGGGCTGACTTAGTAGCAAACAAGCACATACAAGGAGCAGTAAAAGCTCGAAACTGCGTAGCAAATAGCTGAATCTGAAAAGGCTACCGCCCTGAAATAATTGGACATTTATTGACTTTACTGCGGACTGGTTAAACGATTTTTGGTTGTTAGCACAACTGGATTCAGCAAAGGTGGGGGGGGGGGAAACTGATTAGTGCCCCGGACTGCTAATCAGAAGACTCTTGCATGTAGCAGAATAGCAGTTAAACATCTACGCTATTTTTGGTTCACAAGGCAGGGGTAGACTGCTCGAAGAGCCAGATAACAGGATTGTGGAAGAGAATTAAGGTTAGCATTCAAATCCAATGATTTTCTCTCACATGAAATTACTTATGCACGATGGAGGAATTGATCAATTAGATTTGATTAGCACAGGTAACATATTATGATCACTGAACTTGGGACAAGTAATGAGGGGCAAATGGGCTGCTAGGGCTGATTGGACAAAGGAGGGTTTTGTTTAGGAGAAAGAAAAGCTGGAAATACTGAAAATGGAGAGAAATTCACGAGGAGAAACAGATGCTGGCATGAGACCGAAGGCTTCCAGAAATATCTTATTCCTCTTGTGCGTAGAGATCGTTGCAAAAGACGAATTTCGGCCGCAGGGGTCTCACGATCCATGCCAACTTAGAGAGACGAAGAAGCACTACTGGATGCTGTGGTGGTTGGGTAAGGAGTGATTGTCGCCCAGGTCGCGGGGCGTCTCATCCGCTTTGTTTATGGTTTGGGCACAGGACATCGGCGATCTGAAAGCAGTCTCACAGCCAGCGAAAGGTCGTAGGGAAAATAAGTCGTTATAGCTAAGTCCTTAAGGGCCAGTAGAGTAGTTCACTTATGGCCCTGATTGGCCCTTTTGTCCCTAACGGCTATCTAACCCCCAACATTGGATGATGCGGGGGGCTAAGAAGACGCTATGTTTTCCCCCAAATCAGGTGATCTGGGGGGTAAACCTACATAAGTTCACCCCGCCTTCATAGCATCTCCTCCAGCCACCAATAAGACGCTATGTTTTCAAATCAGGTGAATTTCACCCACGCCAATATGGCATCTCCTCCAGCCACCATTAAATTCTAATGGGCTAAAGGGACGAATGGAATATATATGAGAATATATATATATAAATATATATATATATATATATATATATATATATATATATATATATATACATATATATATATATATATATATATATATATAATATATATATATATATATATATATATATATATATATATATATATATATATACATATATATATATATATATATATATATATATATATATATATATATATATATATATATATATATATATATATATATATATATATATATATATATATATATATATATATATATATATATATATATATATATATATATATATATATATATATATATATATATATATATATATATATATATATATATATATATATATATATATATATATACATATATATATATATATATATATATATATATATATATATATATACATACATATATATATATATATATATATATATATATATATATATATATATATATATATATATATATAAGTAAATGTTTGCATATCTGTTTGGCTTCTATAGAAATCCAAACTGCTTGACAGGCCCAGACAAAATTTTGCACATGGCCTCTATGTCACCAAGAAAGGTTTTTAAGTCAAAATCAAACGCCTACCCAGTGACAGATATACAAATATTCTCATTTTTCAACTGATGATTCACCTTTTCTTCTGGTACTGCCGGAAATATGATTAACCTACAACAATAAATCCCCTGCAACATAAGTTTTTATCAGAATTTGCATGAATTTTGATCATAATTTATGATAATTATTAATATATGTGTTAAATATATACCCCAGTGCTTGGTTGTATTGCTAAATTAAATATTTTTGGCTTCGTTACGAAACATATTTCATAGCTATAAAGCAAAGAACCCAAACCAGCAGGTCCAAAGATTTTTTTTAGTTGTCTTCCTCATTCGCTCATATTTTGTGGCTGCTAGCTCAACACGACGTGCAATATGTTTGATGATAGTATATCCTTTTTCTTTATTGGCTCAAATGTGAATATTCTCATTAATTCGACTGTTTCTTCTTCATTTTTACCTTCGGAATTCGTTATAGCGACTACTTCGTAGCGTCACGATGGTGTATATCGTTATAAATTCGGTTTAAATGAGGTTTATGGGGTGCTTTGGCAACAACACTTCACTTCCCTTCCCCCCTCCCCTTCCCTCCCCTCCCACTCTCTCTTTCCCTTCCTCCTCCCTCCCCTTGTCCTCCTCCTTTTCCCCTTCCCCTTCCCTTCCCTCCCTTCACCCTTCCCCTCTCCCCTTCTCCCTCCATCCCTTCCTCTTCCCTTCCCCTCTCCCTTCCCCTTCCCTTCCCCCTACCTGGACTGTCATTACAGTTTTTTCTGGGCAGCGACTGGTTGGTCCTATTTAAATATATATATATATATATATATATATATATATATATATATATATATATATATATGTATATATATATATATATATATATATATATATATATATATATATATATATATATATATATATATATATATATATATATATATATATACTAACTATATTTAAGTTATCAATTACATATATATTCCTGTTTTCTTAAAAAACACATTCTCAAACTGTTTTTTGTGTAAAGAAAGATAACAACAAAGCGTGTTCTAATGAAAAATGTTTGACTGTTCCCTTTTGAATGATGGGTTGGTTATTAACCAACATGGGGAATGAATACACCGTGATTAATGTGTTTGTGATCTTAGTATTGAAAGGTACAATTAATATAATTTTATCATAAAGTACTTGGCACTTATTAAATTATAATACATGAATACATCTTCTACAGGTGGCTGAAAAGTGTTTTTCTATGATGCAAAAACTTAACTATGTTTTCTAATTAGGAGTGATTAGTGTTGGGCTCAAAATACAAATGAATAAACTGTTATTTTCACCCTTTTGCAAAATTGATTTAATGTCTCTCTGAGTTCCATCTAATGTTTTATTATTTTTCTATGTTTTGCAACAGTGATCCCTTTCTTATCAGATTTTATATATATATATATATATATATATATATATATATATATATATATGTATATATATATATATATATATATATATATATATATATATATATATATATATATATATATATATATATATATATTTTCATATATGTTACAAAGGATTTTTAGCTGATAATAAATTTGTTCTGCGTGATTTCGATTGTGCGAGGTTACAATAACTCCTACAACCTGGACCACATTTTTTTAACCCACGCATAAAATGCGTCCACTGTCCTGGAGTTCTTGAAGGTTGTTCAGCCCACGAGACACGAATTTATTATCAACTAAAAATTCCCTTCGGTAACTATATATGAAAATATATTATTTCGAGTAGAGTTGGATATTAAAGGACGTTTGTAGCTTACTGATTGAATATGAATCACGGTGATGTGATAAAAAGTCATATATATATATATATATATATATATATATATATATATATATATATATATATATATATATATATATATATATATATATATATATATATATATATATATTTAAGTTTCATTTATGATATTTTTCACTACATTATATTTATGATATTTTCAGCGCATACATTATATTTATGATATTTTCATTACATACATTATATTTATGACATTTTCTTTATATATATATTTCACTAATATATTATATTTATGATATTTTTAGTTCAACACCAACATACATAGACATACATATACTTATTTAACTCTGTCTGTTTCGAGATCATATCTTTTGTTTATAACATTATCTACACCATTTTCATGTCTTATGTTATCTATCTCTTCAGAGGACCATGGATCTGTTTTTACTATTTTTACATGATTCCAGTGAACTACTCTTTCTTTTAGATCACTTTCATTGATTACTCTATATTTGTTTAATTTTAACTCTTCTGCAACTCCACGTGGTCCAGTGAATTTGGGAGATATCTTTACATTTGGCCCTTCTAAAACATGATTTTGTACATAAATTTGAGTACCTACTTTAATGTCTGGTTTAATGGTACCTTTATTATAATATTTGGTATGAGTATTATGACCCTCTTTTAATTTTTCCCTTGTTTTCATGATTGTCTCGTAAGTACGTCTGGTCTTCTATGCAACATAGTCATCATAGTTATAAATATGTCTGGTTGGTGTTGCATCGTCTAATAATGTGTTAGGCATTCTTTTCTGATAATCATATAGCAAATAATGTAGGGATTCTCCTGTTGTCTCATTTACAGTATTATTCAATGTGAATTGTACGTCTTCTAATGCTAAGTCCCAATCTTCTGTCCGTGGGCTCACTAAAGTTTTCAGGATATCCTTTATTTTACGATTAGTTCTTTCTACTGCTCCATTAGAACTTGGTTTATAAGATGTTATTTGACACTTACTTATTTTATAAAATTCAAATATTTTCTTTAAAAGATCACTAGTAAACTCAGCAGCATTGTCCGAAAGAAGAACTTGTGGACATGAATGTCTTGTGATAATTCTAGATTTAAGAGCTTCTGCTACTGTAGCTGCATCTCTATTTCTTACTGACACTATTTCTACATATTTAGTTAAATAGTCTAAGAAGACTAATATTTGTCTATTTCCTCTAATAGTGGTTTGAAATGGACCTAAAAAGTCCTTAGTGACTACTTGAAAGGGATTTAATTCCGATGGACATTTTTCAAGTGGAGTTTTAAGATTTACGTTACCTTTATTTAGTTTACAAACTATACAGTTTTGTACAAAGTTTTTGGCATCTTCACTACAATTTGGCCAAAAATAAAATTTTGGTTATGATTCTGCTTGTCTTTTTAATTCCTGGATGTCCTGCTAACTTATATGAGTGTGTTAGTTCTAAAACTTCTCTGATTAGTGTTTTTGGGATGTATAGACGAGAACAACCATTTTTCTCTGTAGTCTTTTTATACAACAATCCAT
Organism: Macrobrachium rosenbergii; assembly: GCF_040412425.1. Taxonomy (NCBI): domain Eukaryota; kingdom Metazoa; phylum Arthropoda; class Malacostraca; order Decapoda; family Palaemonidae; genus Macrobrachium; species Macrobrachium rosenbergii. The sequence goes on along the minus strand of NC_089795.1, from coordinate 14,087,000 downwards.
TTATCAATTGAAAATCAGGTTTTAAAGATTCATCTGTCATTAACTGTCCTACTATCTGTCTGATTTCTGCATCATTTCCTTGTTGTATTTTCACTCTTTCTAGATCTAAATCTACTACCTGACAACTAAAACAAAAGGTATCAGTGGTAATGCATTTTTCTGTTTCTTCTTATGTGCACTTCTCAACAATTCTGTATTCTAGGATCGTGGGAATTCCTCTTTCCTATCTGTTTTCATTTTATCTTGCTTGTTCTGGTTACTTATCTGCCTTTCCTGAATGTTCATCTTGCTTGTCGAACCTGTCTCAGACAAATTGATCAGATTTGGGTGAAACTTTTCTCGTTAAGCGTAAAACATACGCTCTTCTGATTATCCTGTTTCAGGCTAATCTTGCCTTCACTACAATCTAATATCATTCCACATTACTTCATTGACTTAAATGAGAACAATACTTGTGCGGAAAAAATATGTCATCTAAAACTAGGAAACTTTCAATAAATTTATGTGATAATATCTCTATTTCTAAGTTTATATTTCCTAGACTTTGAACCGTTACCCTGCTACTCCTTCTATTACTCTACTTTGACTCTGAATCTGAGTTTCTGCAATGCCTAAATATCTAGTTAAAGTTATCTTATCAAATATATTTACAGCAATACCTGAGTCAATGAGTACTGTGCATATCCTTCCATTTATTGGAATTTTTACTATAGGCAGGGCCATTCTATTTATTTCTTCCTCTTTCATGGAAAATATTACTTCTTTGCTGTGTAAATAGGAAAATGCGGATGAACCTTCATTTCCCATTGTAACTTTTTCTTCTTTTTCTCTTTCATCTCCTTGAAGTGATCCCTATCTTTTCTCTGTAGAGGTGTTAATTGATTGGCTTCCTTATTGTTGAACCAACAGTACTTGGTTAAATGCCCGATCTTTTGCAAACTGCACAGATTTTAGGCTTTCTGCATTCATTAGTGGAATGATTTGTATACCCGCAGTTTTCACATGTTATTTTTGGTCTAGCTCCTTGAGCTGCATGATTCTCTGGTTTTGAATTATTTGTATTTGGATATTGACCATTATGATATCTTACGGGTGGACCGTGGAATAGTCCATTCCTCGACTGAGTTTGTCTTCCCTTCTGGTTTGGATTCCACTTTCTTCTAGTATTTTGTGCATATGTGCAAATGATAAGTAATTTAACACATATCTTAAACTGACTAAATCAGTGGTAATGTTCGTTTTTCTTAAGTCTTTTATCACTTTGTATGTTGCTTCATCGATATCAGTGTGAAGGTTTGCTATTGATTCCCTGTTGTAATGTTGGTTGATGAATCTATTGATATTATAATCACTTTGACTTACTGGTTCCCATATTGATAAGCAGATTCTTTTAAACTCAGCATATGTGGTTATGTTGTTGAATCTAACTGAATTCAAAGTTCTGTGTGCATTACCCATTTCTGAACTAACCAAAAGCAAGGCTTCGTTTATCTTTGTTCTTTCATCTGTTATTCTATTTGTGGAGATACGACTGTCTGCGTCCGCTAACCACTGGTTCACAGAGTATGGTTCTAATCTAATTTTGTCAGGATTTGAACTTTCCACTCATCCACAGAATAGTGTGGCTTGTGTAATGATTGCTGCTTGAGCCATTGTTCTGAAATTGAATTGTGTTAATAGGATTAATGTTATTGTTATTACTACTTGTGTTACTACTTCCTTGAGTAAATGATATTTGTGAACTTGGTGCTGGGATTCGACTTTGTCTATCTGCTGTTTGTCGTAAATGATAAGGGCTATTTCTAATTGCATTCCTCAATGCATCAAACGGACTCTGCATTACACTGGTATTCTAAAATCATATGAAAATCTATACCCAAATAAACAACAGTATTCAAAAATGCATCATAAAAACCATGGTATGTAAAAAAAATTTTCTATTTATCAAACCTAAAAAAAAATCAACAAGAAAAAAAATTGTTGAGAGAGAACTATAAATGATATACCTTTAGAGAGCGATAATCATAAAAGTCTTCTACCCTTTGAGAGAGTTTATTAAAAAAAATACACTCACTGAGAGACAGAACTTTTGAGAGAATTAATTTTCCAACTTATGTATTTTCTGTTGCTGTCCTCCAATCTTAAATCTGTTGTGGTTCTGTTAACTGCTGCCTTTTTATCACTTTCACGACCAACACAATTTCGTGTAGCTTTCGCTGGTGACTTTCACTGCTGCTGATGTTCACTGCTGCTGCCGTTTACTGCTTTCGCTGTATACGCTCAGGGTACCGATCTCTGTAGACACTACATCCGCCTGTAGACGTGTAAACATTCAGGATATGTTCGCCTGTAGACGTTCAACTCATTCACACAGTCGTCGTTGTTGCTGCTTCGTTGGATACTCTACGGGGTTTTGATTGGTACGTTTGTGTTGTTGTTTCTGTTTCACTGGTTGTCGTTCGCTGATGTTATAGTGTACTTCGTCGTTAAGTTTCGGCTGTTGACGTTTGCAGAGAGATGCTTGTTATGAAATTCTGGTATGTGTCCTTCACTCTTCCTTACACTGCACCATTTGTCTTCTTTTTGGATCTGCTTCAGTTGGCACCATTTATGTAAGATTCTTTTATTTGTTTTTTCTCTTTATATCTGCTATTCGTTTAAGAAGATTACTTCTTTATAGATGTTAATCTTTCTGGCTTTGTTATGTAGTAGCATAGTTTTCCCAGGAGGCTTTAAGAAGACACAATTTATTTTTCTTTCTTCATTAGCACCAAAGAAATAACTTTACAATAGAAGTACAAGGTGATATGCAGTACAAAATATAGGGTGAGTCAACGTAAGCCTGTCTTCTTATATCAACCCACAATTGGTGAGGCTTGCAACCTCACGCCATCTTCTTTGTGCCTTAGCTGCTCCTTGTCTGCTCCTTCTCTTCTCTTATCTGCTGTCTTTACTTCTCTTTTCTTATCTGCTGCTCCCCCTCAGAATTGGACTTCTTAAGGATTTTTGGAAGTCAATGATCCCACCCATCGAATGCAGAAACTTTGCTTTTGTCCAACCCCTTGGTAGACGTCTAATTGGTTGAAGTTATCTAAGGACTTCCTCTGGGTGCAATCAGAACAATTAACTTCTCCTTAGTAGGTGGAACTAATTATGTCCCCCGGAAATCTAAGATTTCCGGCTCGATTTGCATAGCTAAGCTTCACAGGTGAGGTTGTTGAACGATTTCGATGTGATTAACTTTGCCAGTGCTGTGCCAATGTTTGGCTACGTATTCACGACACCTTTGGTGCGATCGTCATTCCTTGAACGATTTCAACGCTTATACAGTACTCACCCTGTTTATATAACATATCCTGTTTTGCTTTCGCCACCCCCCCCTCCAACCCCCCTCCTCTCTCTCTCTCTCTCTCTCTCTTTCTCTCTCTCTCTCTCTCTCTCTCTCTCTCTCTCTCTTGTTCATTTCTTCTTCAAACCTTTCTCTTCCTCTCTCTCTAACTGACAATGTCTAATAATGGAAGGTTTTCTGTCTGTCTCTCTCTCTCTCTCTCTTATTTTCTCTTAATACTTATACTTAGAATTTCAGAATTTTAGCTATCAACACTTACACACAGAATATTCACACACACACACACACACACACACACACACACACACATATATATATATATATATATATATATATATATATATATATATATATATATATATATATATATATATATAATATAAAAAAAACGTCCTGTTAATATCAATCCTCTATCACCCCTACTAGCAAACCTGTACATGGGGATATTTTGAAACAGAAATTTTGATCGGAGATATCAAACCCCCTAATATGATCTGGCTTAGTGTGATACTGTAGATGATATTTTTACTTTCTGATTCAATAACGGGGAGACTTTAATCAATTAAAAATTTAATAGACTAAAATATATTAGTTCCGACCATAAAATTCAAAACAGAATGGGAAAAGGGATTGAAAATTGCGGTTGTGATAAATAGTACTGATCATAAGAGAACAGAACAGATAACATTCAGAGGTGGGTGGATATAGTCTCCAAACGATAACACCTATCTATATCTACATGTATAATTATATATCTGGCCGACTATCTTGTATTCTGACTCGTCCGTTAATGACACGGGACTTGGCCTTATTTCAATTAAAAATCTGGTAACATATATGTAAAATATTTACTGAACTAGACTAACAATAAAGTCATGTCTATTTTTATAATACAGATGAAAATACAATATATAGTCATATATATATATATATATATATATATATATATATATATATATATATATATATATATAAATATATATATATATATATATATATATATATATATATATATATATATATATATATACCCCTTCTAGCAAACCTGTACATGGAATTTGTTTTTCAAAATCAAAATCCCATAATATGATTTTGAAATCAAAATCGATGATTTTGATTTGATTTCTAAATCCCAAAATTTCATGTGATTTTGATTTTAGAAAATACATCAAAATCAAAACTAAAAGGGCACCTTGCACCATTTTATTACAAATGGAACAGGTTAGCTCTCTCTCTTCTCTATCTCTTTTGATGAAATTGTTTATAACACCTTGTATTTGACTCAATTACACGATCATCTGCTGAGGGTCATCTTATCGATAACCCCTTTTTAAGAGGCAGAATACAATCAGACCATTATATACTCTTTCTATCTATCTCTCTCTCTATATCTCTCTCTCTCTCTCTCTCTCTCTCTCCATGTGAAATGATATATATGATTAGATTCATATGGACTGAGTTTGATTTTCAAAATCAAAATCATGATTTTAAACATCCCAACGATCATTTTAAATCTACAAAGAGCGGAATTTGATTTTCGTCCCTAAATACCATTTTATTACAAATGGTATATTTAACTTTCTGCTGAGAAGTTCTGAAATTTACCAATTACTGATATTAACAAACCCCTTTACAAGACCATTAAGTCGTTTAGTTTATTTCAGAGTGTAAACAACGATCATTTTAATGTATTGTTTTGATGTTATTTTCGTCCCTAAATACCATTGTTTCTGGTATATTTAACTTTCTGCACAGTGAAGTTCTTAAATATACCCGTAGTCTAGTGGTTGAATTGCAGATGCTTAACAAAACAAGTGTTTAGTATTTAGAGTCCAGTGGATTTATGTATTGTTTGATGTTATCAGGTCCTATATACCTTTATCACAGTGAAGTGGCTTATTAATATATATAGTGTGTGTGTTTGTATGTATTGTATGTACATATATATATATATATATATATATATATATATATATATATATATATATATATATATATATATATATATATATAACCAAATATTATTTCATTTAAAAAATTCCAGATTCTTAATAGTAAATCAGTGATGTCTGAAACTTTAGATCTTAAGCAGGCTCGTGGAATTTCAGTAGCCAAATATTTTAAACGAGGTACAGAAGAACATTCTAATTTCGTTGATACATTAATTGTTGCCAAGAAAGGTTTACCAGTGATTATAGGTGGAAGAATTTTCAAATTGTGGAATTAGATGGGCAGAAGATCAAGGCTATCTGTATGCAGTGTACAAAGGTTCAAGTTCTCTCGGCGACTTTAGATGCAACTAGTAATCTTCTTAGACATATGAAGGTTAGTTTATTGCCCTGCCCTACTTTTACTTTTTGCTTGTTACGGTTCTTGAATTTTTTTTTATATTTTCTTTATATGCAATAGTTATTTATATATCTATATAATCTATAATATAAATTATATACCAGTATGAATATATAATAATAAATATATATTATCAACAGAAGTTACATCCAGACATTGTAGCTCAGTATGAAGCTTCTAAAATTTCGTGGAAGAGACATGCGACTGCATGTGCAACAGAAGCGGGAACAAGCTCAGCAAAGAAATTAAAACAGCAATCTGTGGATTCCAAGCTCAAGGCATCCCAGACCACGGGCACAGCGAATGTTATTACAAAGGGAGGTCTTGAGAAGAGACTTGTTTCATTCATAGCTAATGGAATGCTTCCTCTCAGCGCTGTGGATAATGAAGAATTTAGAGATCTTGTTTCCTGTGAGTATGATACACTTCAGCCATCCAAGGAGTTTTGATTAAATTTCATATATGATTTAGTAACTTCTTTTTCTTTTTTTTTTTAAAGCAATACAAACTTGTTTTTATTAAAAAGTTATATTATAGAGTCTAAATGAGCACATATGTGCTGTTTGTTACTTCAGTACTCAACACTTTTGTGAACAGTCAAAATGGAATAATGTTTGCAGATCTCAATCCCTCTGCCGAGGTACCATCAAGAAGAACTCTCTCCAGATTAGTGGAAACATCGACTAGTGAAATGATGGTTAAGATCAAGAATAAATTAAGCTCTCTTTCTCATGTTTGTACAACAGATCACATTTGGTCTACCAAGCACAGTAGCTTTATGGGTGTTACAGCTCACTGGGTAACTATTGTTTATAATTTTTTTTTATGAATTACAAATATATCTATATTTTATGTCACAAGGTAGCATTTCTTTTTCATTTGATATTCTTATGAAATGACAGTTTCTTGTCATAATAGCATTCTAATTATTAAGAGTTAATTGTAGAAAGTAATAAACAGAAAATGTCTTTTTTTTTACAACCTTATGCCTACATGTTGCAGTTGCACAGTAACATTTTTAGGTGATTTTTAAAGTGATTTTGAAAATAATTTTGAAAATCATTTAAATCTACAGTTGATTTTAGTGATTTTGATCAAAATCACTGATTTTGATTGATTTTGATTTTAAAATCAATGTTTCGGGGTGATATACAGTATATGCCGTTATCATGTGTAATTTCTGGTTTCTTTCCTTGCTACTTACGCCTATCATTTTGATACCTCTTATGAAATTAACGGAATTTATTATGCCTGTTTTTGTATTGCTTATTATCTTTGCTTATTATCTAAGTTTCTAAAGAATTAAAATTAACGAGAAGTTCAACATTAATTTAGTTAATGTTAAACACAAGCAGTGAAGAAGACTACCTTGTTTATCAGTAGAGAATGCCTCCTACCCATCGCAATAGATGACATTCTTCCAGAAATCATCGGCAACAGGACAATATTGTAACGTGAACCTAGCCTCTCTTCTTTGTGTTTCTGTGTTATGAAAGGTTTCTTGGATGGAATATGATGAAATAATATCTTGGCCTCATGTAGCCTTTGCGGATGGTTTGGGCATCAACTTGATTGGAGAACATAATGTTCTGTCTTTAAAGCAACACCAGTTGTCAGGGGAGTCAGGTGGAGCCAGCGTTGCCACATTTCCACACTACTGACTTCCATGCTCGCCTAAATTTTAAAATTCATTCAACCATCGGTAAAATCTAACATATTTAAAACAATATATGCTTTCCTTCACAATCTAAAGATGTTATCCCATAAATTCGACGTGTCAATCAAGACATCGCTCTATCGACTTCTGCTGCTTCATAATTCGGCGTAAACAACCATTCTTTGATGGCTCTTTTTTTCAGTCATTATTATATAGGCATATATGAATATGTAAATGACCGAGAATATAGGTAAATGAATCATATAAAATAAGAAAATAATATATCTGACTAACTACAATAAACCCCTAAAAAGAGTGTGAACTTCTTTCAACACTTAGTGTGGCAGATTGTACAATGAAGACGCCACTTCTGCACTCGATCATCTTGTACATGAAAACTTCCACACCGGAGGTCATATTTCCACGTTTCGGCAACGATGGGCGGAGCTCTATTTCTTTCTTTATTTATATAATTTCATTGATGATTATTCAATATTATTTAATAGTTAATATACTTTTATTTGGATTCGAAATATAGTTTCTTGTTTGACTCTTTTGCCCAATCATCCGGAGCGAAAATTTTCAAAATGTTTCGTCATTTTTCGTAATATGAATTTTTCACTTGCCTTCTTTTTTTATATTGTTAATCGTATGATTAATAACGAAAATCGAATAAGAAAAGCACATTTCTTTGTATATATCAAAAGAATAAATTATTGTTAGGTTAACGAAAACCTAAGGAACTTGTTGCAAAACATTTTTGAGTGACTGTACCAGGTCTCAAATGGGACAAGAAGTATACCATTTTTCCTTTACTCTATGTACAAATAATGTTAAATGTTTCAGCCTACCATTATTACAGAAAATCCCTAATTCTTTATTTATCACAGTACTTCAGGAAGACTGGACTTAATGCAACTTATTTTTCACGCCCTTATGACTTGTTCTCTATATTATTAGAAGACTGAATTTGAATTAAATCTCAAGCAACTCTCTTCTCTCAAGTACCCTGGACATGTTAATGAAAAAGTGTTCTGTCAAGCGAATCAGAATTTCTTTCGTACCCCTAATGAGAGGCCAACTGAAACACAGATAAAATAAAATGAAACCCCCGAGATATGCGTGATACCTTGTGAAGAATGCATTAAGTCTTTTGAGTTTCACTGGAAAAAACATTTTTTGCATAATAAAGCCGAACAGCACACGCTCGTGAAAATTCTCCTATTTTTAATCATACAGGAAACACCACCTACATTATACTCTGGAATGTAATTGTTTGCAGAAGTTAGTGTCGGTCCAAAGGCAGAAGCTCGAAGCTGCTTTAACGAAGCAAACATGTAACAAAAATCTGTCACGAGGGTCATGGAAACCAGATGAGATGAACTACGTCTTTTGGGGTCCTATTTTATTGGAGATTCCACTCCTTATTCTCTGTGCATGGCAGGAACTTGAAAAAAAAATGTTTCAGTAACTCCTTGTCTAACAGACCAGCTTTACACTATCAAAAATATTATTGTTTGAAAAGGGGTGAAGATATCCTGTGCTGGACAGAAGAAAGGTGACAAAGGTCAATCATGATAAATTGGCGACCAAATTCTGGGCAAATTTGACATTTTCATTAAATTTTACTTCAAGCTCTGAGAGCCTCATTCAGGACACTTGAATACGTTGTTTGCATTCCGTCATGACTCTTTCCTTTGCATGAAAGCTTCTGATATAGGACATTACTATCGCCGTGTTTCTGATTTATTGATACTAGCATTAAAAAGCTTCAACAATTCAATAATTCTAATTCCAAAATAACTATGTTGCTACCATTCGTTAAAAATTAGATTATGAAAGATATATTGCTAGTCTGAAAGAATGATTTATTAGTGAGGTGCAAATTCCAACTCATTCCCTTATGACAAATGGAATGTATTTACATGTATGCATACACACGAAACGAACGTTCATACGGACATGTATCATGTATATATATATATATATATATATATATATATATATATATATATATATATATATATATGTGTGTGTGTGTGTGTGTGTGTGTGTGTGTGTGTAATGAAATAAATCAAGAACAAAGCAAAAAAAAAAGAAAAGTTTAAGAGAGAGAGAGAGAGAGAGAGAGAGAGAGAGAGAGAGAGAGAGAGAGAGAGAGAGAGAGAGAGAGAGACAACAACTGAGGTATCGCATGCATTAAATCGTGTAACAGAGTTACTCCTTCCTTTTTTATTTTCATTTTACGCCTCTCATCTCCATTTTAACGTCATGAAAGATAGAATAGCAATAAAGTTTACTGTACACCCCAAAAGAAACAAATGCATTCGATATCCCCTAGCATGTGTATGTTTGCATATCATCCACTCCTTTTTTAATGTTTATTCTATGCTATTTTATCGTTTTTATTACTGAATTTTCTCATTATTATTATTATTATTATTATTATTATTATTATTATTATTATTATTATTATTATTATTATTATTATTATTATTATTCAGAAGATGAAACCTATTCATATGGAGCAAGCCCACAGGGGCTATTGACTTGGAATTTAAAGTAAAACATAAAGAAGAGATACCACTTATTAATAAAAAAAAATTAATAAATAGATAAAAATGTATTAAAATGCAAAGAGAACAGTATTAGGGTAGTAATGCATTGCATCTTCGCTTGAACTTCTGGAGTTCCAATTTCACAACATCCTCTGGGAGGCTGTTCCACAGTCCAACGGTGTGAGGAATAAAGGCCCTCTGGAACTGAGAAGTTCGACTGCGCTGCACATTTACTGCATATTGGTGCTGCTGTTCAGCGAATCTGATTGCCCTTAGCAGGTAAAGGAGATCAGGGATCAACTGTAAATGTGAAAGATCTCTGTTGAAATACAACTTATGAAAAAGTGAAAAACAAGAGCCCATCCGTCGATGGTCCAAGTCATAAGTATATCTTAGTTTAACCAGACCACTGAGCTGATTAACAGCTCTCCTAGGGCTGGCCCGAAGGATTAGACTTATTTTACGTGGCTAAGAACCAACTGGTTACCTAGCAACGGGACCTGCAGGTTATTGTGGAATCCGAACCACATTATACCGAGAAATGAATTTCTATCACCAGAAATAAATTCCTCTAATTCTTCATTGGCCGGTCGGAAAGTCGAACGCTGGGCCAACAGCGTGCTAGCCGAGAGCTCTACCCACCCCTCCAATGAAGAACGGTCCAAGTCATAACTGCTACTATTAGGAAACAGATACCTACCACCAAAAACCATTCTATCTAAAAGAGATAAATCTCTGGAAAAAGCAGACATCCACACTGAAGAACAGTATTCTAGTAAAGGAAGCACAAGCGACCTAAAACAGGTTGCATTGATTTTATCAGTTATATGCGGCATTATGAACAATACCTACCTTTCGTGCAGCATTTACTGAAACTTTCATTATATGTTTCTCTAAAGTCAGATGAGAGGCAAAAGTTACACCTAGAATAGTTAAAGCTTCAGACTCATTCAGCAAAGTTCCATCCACCTGAAGGGAATGAAGGGTGGGAAATCTGTACAAGATCTGCTAATCAACAGTGATCACTGATCCGGCCCATGTCCTGATTGAGGCTGAGGCCAGCTTCATCTCTCATAAGTGGAGACCTTACTACACACACAGGTGTTGCATCATCAGCATACTTAACAATCTTGTTTTCCAGGCCAACAACCATGTCACTTGTATAAAATAAAAATAACAGTAGACCAAGGTCACTATCCCATGGACTCCAGACAAAATAGGTCTCGATTCACTAAAGATCCCATCCACAGCAACTTGCTGCTGCTTACCTGTAAGGAAATCTTGAAGCAATCCTAAAACATATCCACCCATTCCAAGATTCTGAAGTTTTATGTGTTTTATCATAATTTTCACCGAATAAAAGATGAAAAATAATCTAATTTATTACCCAAAAGGGATAAATGCCTTTGGTATCCCATATGTGTGTGTATTCAGTACATACGCATGCTCTCCTTCACTTTGGTTGCTGGCACCGAAACAAGTTATAAATAGCACAAATGTGTTGCCAACATCTACAGATTCACATTTTAAATATTCTTAATTAGAGATGAATTATCAACAGTGATAAAATATCCACTTGTGTACTGTTATGATATGTGGGATAATTGTACTTAGAGTCAACGGAACTTGTAATGAAATACTGTACAGTAAATCAAGCAAAGCAAAAAAAAAAAAAGCAACATGTGATGCTGCTCTAAGAAACACATATAAACACACACACACAGTGAAAAAGGTATGTGGGGAGATTGTTATTGGCTTGAAAGTACAATGTTACTTCACACATCATGAAATGTCACTTTATTTATCACTTTTTGGTGGCTGATACAATGCATCACAAATAATAGCACATAGTAGAGGGTGCTGGTGTGGACAGGCACTCTTGCTTTTTGTAACCTTTCTTGCTATTGGGGGAAATGTATATGCTATCGTGATTTTTTAATCCTTAATGACTGATAGGCATATATGTCATGAAAATATCTTATGTTAATTGGCTACATTTGGAAATTATCAGTGCACTCTTTGTACAGTCTTGCATGATCAGTCACCTGTTTGAACTGTTCGCAAGTGTCATATTGCTTTTGCATAATAGCTTTCATTGCAGTTCCTACTTTTGTTGTTTATTGTACTGTGTATTTTTTGTGTGTCCCCACTTCATCCTAAGAGGGCGAGTATTTCATTACGAGTATTTCATTACAAGTTCCGTTGACTCTAAGTACAATTATCCCACATATCATAACAGTACACAAGTGGATATTTTATCACTGTTGATAATTCAACAGAAACTAGAAATTGTTTAGAGAATGAAGAAAGGTTGGTTTAGGTCACATATCACAGAGGAGTGTGGCATCACCTGTTCAACCTTACATGATATCAGGACTTCCCAGGACAAGCTGAAGAAGTATGAGATGGACTTCGGGAAGAAGACAGCCAGGAGTGCAGTGGACATCAAGGAGTTGACCTTGATGTGGGTTCATCAACAAAGGGTTGTGGCTGAGTTGAAGGCTGTAGCTACAAAGTTCACAGGCTTGCATAAGGTTGCAGACTTTAAGGTGTCTGGAGGTTGGCTGTTTTGATTCAAAATTTGACATGAGATTTCTAACAAGATGACTCATGGCAAAGCTTTGAATACTTCCGAGGAGGGAATAGAGGAATTTTACCAGATGAAACTGGTCTATTCTATCACTCCTTACCCACTCACACCTTGGCTGGTGAGAGGGAAAAGAATTTACCTGGTCAAAAACTTTCCAAGCAATGCGCTTCTGCTATGTTATATGTGAATGCCACCAGTGGGCATTGTTGCAAAGTAGTGGTAGTTGGACATACAAAGCAACCACATATCCTATGTGGCTTGGTGGATGGGCTCCCAGTGATTTGGTGTCATTCAGCAAAGGCTTGCTTCAACACCAAGACCTTAACTGATTGATTCTATAATCAATTTTTGTAAGGAGGTTATTCACTATCAGATACAGGACCTTGGGATTGCTAGACATTGGGTGAAGGCTTTGCTTCCCATGGACAATCTGCCTGTGCATCCTAACAACCCAGTTGGTTGGTGACAAAGGTCATACTAGGGTCAGGTATTTTCCTCCTAATGCGACTGCACTCATTCAGCCAGTGGACCAAGGTACTATTATTGCAACGAAATGGCTATATCGGAAGAAGTTCCTGGAGGAGACAATGGTAGCAATGGAGGAAAAGAAGTAGCAAGGATTGGATATACAGGGGGAACGGGCACTGGAGAATCTTCTCAAGCATTTGCTGAAGTCTGCCATCTACAACTTCACTGATACTTAGAGGGGCATCACTGTGAAGACCCTCCACAACTCCTGGAACCGTATGCTGAATAGAGAAGAGGGGATGATGGACTTCCAGGGGTTCGAAGTCAATGACTTACATTCCAAACTCGTGACTGACGTGACGTTGTTCCCAAGGATTGCATATGGAAGTGGCTGCATGACAACAGTGGCGACCTTGGCTACTGACTACTCTCTGACAGTGAGATAGCTGCTGCAGTTTCTGGTGGTGACAAGGAAGTGGCTGAAGGCGAAGACAGTAATGATTAGGCTGTTTCACAGCTGCCCTCATACGACCATATATTATGTCATGACCTTTGATACGGTTATTGAGGTGTTGGAATACCCCAACATAGACCCCAAAAATTTCCCTGGATCCTTGGACATGGCTGTACAATTGCGAGAATCATCATTCATATCATCAAAGTACCCTCAACAACTTCTTCAGATCCTAAACCCCTGTGTACCCAAGCCCATCACCCTCCACGTCTTCGGTAACTCCGTCCTTCAGCTTGGAAGTGTGGGTGAGTACTTCTGATGCCTTCATTGATATGAGGGTTCCTTCAGCAAAGAATCTGACTTGTTGCTGGCCCACTTCTGCGACCCTGACCCTTTTGGCACCTCTACACCTCTTCTGACCGCTTCACCACTTAATGTCTCCTGGGAGTCACAGAAGGCACAGGAAAAAGATGTTGGCCTTGACGACGCAATCGAACTGTTGGAGGGGGAGGAGGTGGAGGAGGACTTTTAAACCTCCTCACAAGTGTTTAAAAAGTCTGGCCATTGTAAGCACCAAGGTCAGTGCACACAAGTAAGTATATTTATATTTGTACGTTTGTGTTTTGCGTACAATGTATTTTACAGTGTTTGAGGAATATTTAAAAATTGTTTGTGTAACCCATCATATTGCGTGTTGTGTACGAAAGAAAAAAAAAGGGGGTTTACTGTTTTTTGTACAATGTATTTTACAGTGTTTGGGGAAAATAGAAACAAAAATATTTACGTAACCTATCGCATTGTGTGTTGCATACGAGAGAGAAAAAAAGGATTTTCTTCATTGTGTACAATATGGTTTATTTTGCAGTGTTTGGGGAAAATAGAAAAAATTGTTTGTGCAACCTACCATATTGCCTGTTGCATATGAGAGAAAAAAGGGTTTACAGCGTGATGGTTTAGTGTTTACAGTTATGTGCTATTGACAAAGTAGGGAAAGGAAGGGCATGGAGTTACTGTTGAACACCCGTGGATTTTTTTTTTTTTAACTTCCTTTTATCTAGATTCGCCCTTATCCGACAGGGCCTTGGCTCTACTAATCCAGATAATGGAGAGAGTACTGCATACATACATACATACATACATACATACATACATACATACATACATACATATATGTATATATATATATATATATATATATATATATATATATATATATATATATATATATATATATAATATATATATTAACTTTATCCCTTACACAATTGTTCTGTACATTAATACAGTTACTATCAGGGTCCCATTGAAACTGATGGTATCTAGTGGAGATATTTATTGAAAAAAAAAGTTAAAAGCTTTCCAGGACTAGCAGTCCTCATTGTCAAGTATCCGTAGAATGACCAGACACGTAGTCCAGCTGTATTTACATCTGTGGGGGAGTGGATTAAGATCCTTTTTTTTTTTTTTAATAAATATCTCCGGTAGATACATTCCAGTTTCAATGAGGTCCTGATAGTAAATATATATATATATATATATATATATATATATATATATATATATATATATATATATATATATATATATATATATATATATATATATATATATATATATATATATATATATATATATATATATATATATATATATATATATATATATATATATATATATATGTGTGTGTGTGTGTGTGTGTGTGTATGTGTGTGTGTGTGTGTTTACTATAATTCACAAGAAGTTGTGGATTCCTCTAAAGTGTAGATATTATGATGCGAGTATCCTAGTATAAACCAAGCTACTACGAAATCTTAGCCCAACCTTTCTTATCCAATATGAACACACAATAGGCAAAAATAAGCTGCAGAATCCACAGGAGTATAAACAGCTCAAAATAAAACCACGAAAAATATGAACATGAAATCCCACCAGACAAACATTCTTGTGAAACACAAAGAATGACAATACGCCCTACAGATTCCACAGATAAAAACAATACCTTATTGTCTCTCTCTCTCTCTCTCTCTCTCTCTCTCTCTCACACACACACACACACACACACACACACACACACGCACATGCATTCCCTCTCATCCCGCTCTCTCTCAAATAATTTTTATAAAATTGAGAAACACACATTACTAAGCATAATGAACTTTTACAGAAGCCTGTGTAAAAACTTGAATAATCAAAATATCATGATCAATACGCACAAGGATACTGATATACAATAAATATCTTAAACTTCGAATTATGCTGTGGCCAGATAAACATAGACTCACAGACAAGCACCATTCATAGTTTGAGTTGAGCTGCCAATCCCAAAGTAAAGAATCGTGCAGATTTATATTAAATAAAATTAGTGAGCAGACTTAGACAAATCTGTAGTCACCCTGTGATGAAAAAGCTCCCCTTTTAATTAAAGACAGTACAATTTGATGTTTGCAAATAAAAAAGTCAGGAAATTATACAAAACTTTTCTATTATTTTCTAAGCCTCTTAAAAAATTAAACATTACCGACTCGGAGCACCCTATTACGATTATTATTTAAAGACAAAAATATTATATCTTTTTACGCTTTCCCAGGAGACTCATAGGAATGATTGATGGCATTAGTTTCTCTGGCTGTCTCTCTCTCTCTCTCTCTCTCTCTCTCTCTCTCTCTCTCACACACACACACACACACACACTAGGTCTCTGAATTCCTCCTCTGCTAGACAAACACACCAACACAAATGGACATCATTCGCGAAAATAAATCGTGGAAAATTTACCTCCCGATAGCTGGTGTGAAAAAAAAAAAAACAGTTGGTTTGGGCATTTGATATTCTGAGTTTATTCTGTTATTAAAAAGCTTCCTTTAAAAAATATGCGTGGTTTTGTTTTACATAATAAATGTTGGTAAATTAAAAGGAATTTTGCATGTTTTTCTTTGGTTTAAAATGCAATCTAAAAAATCGTCTTAAGCAGCTAACAAATTTAAAACATCATTATTTTGTTGAAACAAATGTTAAGGTACAGGAAAGCTTAAATGGGGAAGATGTGAAAATACAGGTGGCAAGTGAGTTTGATAAAGAGGAAGTGAAGAAAACATATGTGGAAAAAGTGACAAAAGGAAGGCTAGAGTGTAAAGGACACGAAAGATGACGAGTACACGAGAACTGAGAAAAATTCCGCGAAGTTGTCATGGAGTTATAGTATTGTCAGGGGGCAGTGTAGTTTTTTGAGGGTGGGAAGATGTAAAAACTGAGCTTGTGAAACGTTTAGTAAAGGGAAAACGGAGATCTCTTGAAGAGCGACTGTACCGCACAAGGGGAAATTATGCACAGGAATACGGCTGAGGCCTAAAAGGCTGAGAAGTAAGGAAAAGGTGCAAAAGTATAGAACAGATAAATAAGCAATGCAATAAGTGTGGAATGGCTTATATTTGCAGGAATAAAGTATTGAATAAGGATGGTGAAGAGAAACTGCAGAGACTATTGAAAGAGTTTGAAACTGTTTGCAGAGGTCACTAGATATGAGCAATAGTAAGGTTGTGAGGGTAAATGGAAACCAAGAAGTTAGAGCAATGATAGATTATGGAAAAATAAATGCAATAGATTTCTGTAAGTATCCTGGCAGGGCACATACTGCAGAACAGGTGCAGTATGGAAGTGAGCAAGATGTTTACAAAGTACTGGAAGCAAGCTTGGAGCATCTAAGAAAGTAGAGGTTGGACTGTATGAAAGGATAGTCAAGCTAACTTCCTTTATTGAAGCTACGCATGGCTGCTGAGTGCATATGAGTGAAAATGGTTGAAGCTTTAGAGATGAACTGTTTATGTTGTGTATGTGCTGTAAGAACAACAGAAAGGGTGAGAAATATGAGTCTGCAGAAGTTGTTCAAGGTTATTGAGGGTAAAAGACGGATGAGAGTACGCTGAGATAGTTCAGTTACATGCAAAGAATGGTGGATGAGAGGTCAGTAAGAAGACTACAACTCGGAGGCACGGAGAAGGGGGTGGGAGAAAAAGAGAAGGAGGAGGATGAGGAGGAGATGACTTAGGAAGGGCTGGATAAGATGGGGCGATACAGATAGTGGAAAGATGAACCTCGTCATCCATGGAGCACGTAATGTAATTGGAAATGTCGGCGTGGGAATTTGATCCACTGCTAAAGAGCCTTCTCTGTAGGTGCATGAACAGGCAGCTCTAGTATGAATGGGCACTGTTAGCAAAATGCGTCTTCATAGAAGCCCCTGCTAGAGGAAAAGGCATTATCCACATTATATATATATATATATATATATATATATATATATATATATATATATATATATATATATATATATATATATATATAGTGTGTGTGTGTGTATATGCATATAATTACACACACACACACACACACACACACACACATATATATATATATATATATATATATATATATATATATATATATATATATATATATATATATATATATATATATATATATATATATATAAAGCTGACCAACCAGGTGCTGCCAGAGAAAACTCTCTCTCTCTCTCTCTCTTCTCCCTAACACCCCCTCTTCTTTCTCCCTCTCTTCCTCTCCCTCTCTCTCCCTCTCTTTCTCTCTCTCTCTCTCTCTCTCTCTCTCTCACCCAAGTTCTAGCTTGAACTCATTCATTAATATTGTATAAGAATATACATCTTTTTTTTTAATTAGAAGTATTGAGATTATACTCTTTTGCACCTTTTTTCTTCTTTCCTATTATTAAGTGAACTGCTGTAGCAGCTAGTCTTCCATCTTCTCATCAGTCAGCGGAATTTATTGGAAACAAAAATTATTGAATTTCCTCATCGTGTAAATAAAAATTAGGTTTCAATGTACCTATTTTTGAGGATTTTTTAAAAAATAGTAGCCAATATGTGTCACTTACCTATAACCTACAACTCGTTCGTACATTTTGCCCTTGTTTCACTTCCCTTTGCCTAACACACCTAACACAAATAGTAATAAATTATATATCAAGAGAAAGGCAATTTATTCTGCTTTCGTGGTGAATATAAAAACATTAGGTATCTCTGGTTAGCGATTTTTGGTGAATTAAGAAAAAAAAGTTGGCTAACTTCAACTCATGATGCGTGTGCTTTATATTGGTGTTAGGGACGCTTTTAACATAGCGTAATAAATTACAACTCATTAACTTTACAATGATATCAAATTTATTAACGTAGCATGTAGTATAAAGTTACACGGAACGATAGCAAAAAATTACCGCTATGCATGTTCGTCCGGCAACTACAGTATATCAGCAAGTACAAAGCAAGGTTTGATTAGCAACTAACGGTCAATTCGTACCTATGGTAATGATGTAATAAGGTATCATAAACAAAAACATTAATTTCGGGAGGAATGTAAGGCAAACGGTTGCTAATTGTTTTGAATAAATACACGTTGATAAAAGGTAAAAATGAAAATATATCATCCTAATACATAACCATAAACAAACATTTCATTTTCCTAAATGACGGGAATGCAGCAATAGGTGCAAATTGACTGGTAGCTATTCTTCCAATCTTGCTGTTCACGGGTTGATGTAGTTGCCAGGTGTCCATTTCAAATAAAAGTGTGTGAATCACCGAATTTAAGAAGATGCTGCGTTTTTTCATGCATATTCTACGTTCGCGATTGTAAGAAAAACGTTACTTAGTTCTTCGATCAAATTTATAATGCTGAGATCGACTCGGGAAGGCTTGTATATATGGTTAACTGGCAACGTTTCGTCCACTGTGTCTTGTTGCTCACCCCCCTGGTTGCTGATAATTAATTCCAAACCTAATTCAAACCGACATAGGTTTTCAATGTTGATTTTATCGAGGTAATAAACAATTATATTAATAATTCTAATAAATTATGATAAAAATTACCATCAATTCTGATAAAAAAAAAATGCTGTTATAGGGGATTTGGATTTATTGTTGCAGGTTAATCGTATGCCTGACAGCACCTGGAAGAAAATGTGGAGCGTCAGGTAAAAAATGAGAATTAACCCATAAAGCACCGAATGGAAAGGTGACGTAAAAATGAAAATTTCATTTGTTTTGTCTCTGTTTGTATGTCTGAGTTACGACCCTTTCTGGGGTGACATAGAGGCCATGTGCAAAATTTTGTTTGGGTCTGTCAAACGGTTCGGATTTTTATAGCATCCAAACAAACATATAAACATATATATATATATATATATATATATATATATATATATATATATAAATATATATATATATATATATATATATATATATATATATATATATATATATATATATATAAAACCCTTCTCAGTCTTTTGTGAAAATTCCCCGAATCCTGATGCAGTCGAAGGACGCCATTACAGGACAGGTCAACGGTCATCTCTCAGGCAGAGGAAACCTTCCTCCCACAAGAAACCCCCCAAAAGTTCGTTGGGATTTAGCGTCACCTTACCTGGCACCAATTGGCTGATAGGCCTAAAGAGAAGTGCCAGGACCAATCGTGCCCAGTAGAGAAGAAATCGGTGGTTGTGAGGTATTACAAGGTGGGAGGAAGATGCCCAAAAAGGCGTCCTTTTGAGGGCAGAGCGTTTTTGTCGAGGTAGGGGAAAGACGTACTTTCCCTCGCTGCATCCGCCGGGTTCACCCTCAGCCTCTCTCTCTCTCTCTCTCGGTTTTATGGTAAATTTTAGTTTGCTTAGATACTTGGGCCCTTGTGTAAGTTTTAGATAATACAGATCATTGTTAAATTTACCCCCCTGTGCCTTATTTAAGCATGTCCCACAGTACTGCAGCCGGACCAGTGAAAGTCAACCTGATGAGATGTCGGGGTCATATATATATATATATCTATCTATCTATATATATATATATATATATATATATATATATATATATATATATATATATATATATATATATATATATATATATATATATATATATATATATATATATATATATATATATATAATCATGAAGCTACAACCTGGGATACCTCCGTTGGAGAATTGTGAGATATCCTGAGGTCAATTGATATTGGGATAGCTTCATGATTGTATATAAATCACGGATATCCTGATAAAAAATTTCATATATGTATATACATATATATATATATATATATATATATATATATATATATATATATATATATATATATATATATATATATGATAAAATATATATATATATATACTGTATATATACACACACATATATATATATATATATATATATATATGTATATATATATATATATATATATATATATATATATATATATATATATATATATATATATATATATATATATACATATATACACACACACACATATATATATATATATATATATATATATATATATATATATATATATATATATATATATATATATATATATATATATATATATATATATATATATCTTATATGTCCTAGATAGTACTTGACAATATATTTAGCCAAGGCCACAGGAAGAATAAAAGAAGGAGTACCAAGTGCTTTCGTGTTCTTTCAACATATTTTCGAGGATGACGTATCAGAAAAATTAAAATACACCAAATTAATATTTTGTTGAATGTGCTTTCCAAAAAGCACAAGAAACTTTTTATTCAGTAACTACCAGAATGGCGTTTAACAATCAATATGTACTAATTTTACCATACAGTGATCTCCTATGTAAGGTTCCAAATTTTTGCAAGAATTTTCAAATACCTTGAAAAATATATTACTAAGGAATTCTCCCAGAGTTTCTCAGGGCTGAATTTACAGTGTTCCTTGATGAACTGCAAGTGTTTTTATATAGGACAATCTGGGAAGGTACTGGAGACAAGAATTAAACAACACAGATATAGTGTGAGAACGGGACAAATGTCAAATGCTTTGTTTTTACATATTAATGATTTTAATCATATGATTCAAGGGGAGGGGGCAAAAGTTGTTTTATATTGTAACAATATAACTTGTAGAAATGTTATAGAATCTGCTTTTATTAAACATCACGGTGACTTACTGAATGTAAGCCAGGGTATGCACAAACTAGACGCATTTGTTGTTAAAGAGATTTGTAAGATTGTTTCTTTTTAATCACCTGTTGAGCTGTTCTGTACCTGCTGTACTAGTTTTAACAGGATCTTGGATATTTGTGTTTACATTCTTTCAACTTTTATGTTTACTTTGTTAGATATTCTCTGTGTTTTTGCATTGTACCTCGAAAATGTGGTGAAAGAACATGAAAGCGCTTGGTACTCCTTCTTTTATTTTTCCTGTGGCCTTGGCTAATTATATATACATATAAATGTCTTTTACTGTAATACCGCAGTATAATATGAAGATAAAAAGGCCCATAAAACACTATTTGAACGTTGCAACCATATATTTCGAGCGCTTCCTTCTGTGCCCCTGTTCACTGGTAAAATATGGACAGATGAAATGTTACAAGGGTATATATACAAAGCATATGTAGGTGTGGCATTAAGTCTCTGATGGTATGCAGGTGACCGTTTCCCAAGGAGAGAAAATAAACAATTCTCTAGTGGTTTTTGGCCTCATTAACTCCCGTTTGGCGACGCCTCTGTGGTCGTGTGTCCTGGAACACCTTCTTCAGAAGAGGTCTGAGGATTAACCCGTCGATGTCGTCCGATTTCCAATGTCCTCCTGACAAGTTCATATTGTTGGTTTGATTGATGATAGTAGATTCCAGCATCTTTCTTTTGTACGGACAGCTACTTTTGAAAACCAGCTCCACCCCGCTCCAATTTATAGAATGGCCTGTATCTCTGATATGAAGGAAAATCCCGAACTCTCTGAAGCATACCATACTGATCTTTTGTGCTCTATTAATATTTGCAAGATTACATAAATCTCATTACAATTGCTGCTCAGAATCTTGTAAACTCCGGCTTCTTCCCCTTTTTTATTTAAGTATACATTAATGAGCCAGCTCCCGATAGATTTGGGATAATGGAAAATAAAAGGATTGTTCGGTGGCTTTTTGGATGTTTTCGTCGTACGGAAGCTTTATTTTGTTGTTAAAATCTATTTGTCTGTTGTGAGTGGGACCTCTGTAGTGTATTTTATTCGCTTTGTTAATAGCCCTCTCGGTAATGTGTGGTGGATAGAGCAGTTGCGGATAGTGTTGAATTCTTTATCTAGGTACCCATTTGAACGTATTCTAAGACCCCTGAGGAATAAGTTGCACCCTACCATGATCTTTACGGAAACATTGTGGTAGCTTAAGAAATGAATGTGGGAAGCAGCGAAAGTGGGTTTCCTATGTCGAAGGGTGCCGGCGTATGATGAGTCTCACGAAGACAGTGGGCATTGAGGTGCTGGAAGTCTACTGTGCAGCGAGGTTGGCCCGTCTTCTTGGCTACCACAACCATCCTTGCGCACCACTCCGTTGCATCCCCTGCCAGGACTGGTTCTATCACTCCCCTCCAGACGTCCTCGTCAAGCTGGGCTTTTACCTCCTCTTCCCAATGTTTAGGGATTGCTGCCGGCATGTGACAGGCATAAGGTACGGCATCATGCAATAAGTGTATGTGGTGCTGCTTGCCCGTCATCACAGGTAAAGGTTCTCTGGTTGTGTTAAAGGTCATGGATGAGAAGTGACGTAACAACCATTCTTCGAGACTTGGTATGTTCTCCTCCATGGGTTGGATAGGTATGGTGGCTGACTTCGTTGTCTGAGGGGAGTTAGGTTGCGAGACTGCCTCACTAATAACGTCAACTGATGCAATGAGAGGGGAAGGGTGAGGGAAACCAGGAGGTACTATTCCCAGCTCCTTACAGGCATTCAGCGATATGTAGAAGTTCTTGGCCGTCGGCACGAAGTAAACCTCCTGCTTCGTGTGTCTCCCACCTATTTCAATGGTGCATGCCGTTGATCCGAGGCATCTCACTCGGAGATTAGCTACGTCCCTCAGACCTGTTCGGGGTTGCAACTCCAGGGGTTTTACGTGCAGGCTTGAAAGAATCGTGCGTCCGGCAACGCAGATCTGTGCTCCTGTATCTGCTACGACGAGTGTAGACACCGACCTCCCGTTCCCATGGGAAACACAAGCCTTGACTGTAGGGTGGGGGGAGAGGTGTGTGTCTGCAACAATCACTGAACTCGAGGTGAGCGGCGCTTTCTTTGTGCTCCTGCAACATTTCTGGAAGTGCCCTACCTTTTGGCACCCGTGGCACGTCATACCTTTTGCTGGGCACGATGCTCGACCAGGCAAATGACGTCCCCCGAAGTTCCCGCAATGCTTTGCACTCGAGTTACCGCGCAACACCGCGACGTCTGGCTCTACATCATCACTGCCTGTGACGTCATCACTCGATGCACTGGCCGACTCCCTCGCACCGCGTGGGACACTTTCAATGTCTTGGGGAGCAGCTTCAAAAGTACAACGCAAAGCCTGAAGGGCATCGACACTTTTAAACGTATCACATGCCTGAAACACATGCCTTTTTAATACAGGATCACTGAGACCTACCATTATTTTCCGTAATAGCATATATTCAGCCAAGCATTCCCCGCATTTGGGACACTGAAAATCACTGTCGGTGGCCTTTTGAGTACACCTTGAGAAATATTCACTCACTGACTCTTCGCGCCCTTGTGCGAGGGCAAAGAATTCAGACCATTGCACTGCCTGATTCAATGACCTTAACACTATATTCCCGATGGCATCCAGAACCGTGTCTGGAGTAAGGGCATTCTATTTGGCCTCTGAGTACAGAGCATCCAGTGCATGTTGCAGCACCGGCACACAGTTGAGTCTAATGTGCAGGACAACATCCTGCGGCGGGAACTTGTTGAGGTGGATCCAACACGTCATCAAACGTCTCCAGGACCTGAACGCTGCTGAGGACATCACGACATCACATTTCTCAGGGGCAGCAGAAACAGGGACTTTGCCGGCACGTGGTCCAGAACCGGGAAGGGCATCCTGAAGGGAACGGATGGCGCATTGCTGGTCTGCAATTATCATCTGTGCTTGCGTCACAGCCCGTGACAAGGCCCTTGGCATTGCAGGAGAGGCACGCCTCGGCGTGGCCTGGGGTGGTCGACGTATCAGGGGCATGACTTGGTTCTTATCCTACTCACTGCGCCATGTTGGGTTTGCAATGAGACGACATCTTGGTGACAAGTTTATTGTGAGAGACCAGAGAGCCGACTGACTCGGAAACATGTTGCCGGTCCATGCTTGGCAGTGCATTACAGGAACATATTGTACACTCTTGAAGAATTATTTTTCTCATTTTGGCAATTATAAGCCACGCATCGTACCATTATTGAGATCACAATAGAAAAAAATCGCAGCCGCACTAAGCCCCTGTTCAATTTGCGTGGTTACTAGGC
>NC_089795.1:13989714-14049714 GCF_040412425.1 Macrobrachium rosenbergii | reverse complement strand
CCTGTTTCTCGAACCTTGACAGCACTTTTAGAATGAATTCCTTGAAGAAAATTAAATTCTAATTCTTTCATCTTACTATAGAGGTATAGAATTCCCTCCAAAATACCTTGTTTTGTATCTCATTTCCTTAAGGTTCATCACAGCAGGTTTTGGGTATCAGACTTTTCATCCTGGCTATTATATTTGTCACCATTTCTTTCTGTTGTTTCTTAGAGAAATATCTTTGACTCTGATGAGAATGAAGCGTAAGCCGAATTTTTCATAATTCAGCAACGTTCCAATTTCTGTCGGCTTCTAGCGTTAGCTGCCTAAGAAATGATTAAATCTGGAGCCACTAGCGATTACCACATCAAAAGTAAACAGTAACTCGACAAAAGGTATTTGTGCGCGTACATTATTGTGCATACACCCATACACACACATACACACAATGTATGTGTGTGCGTGTATTAAGCCACAAATGCTCCTTAATAGATAATTCCCTTTAACTTAGGAATAACTTACACCCAAAAGGAATTATATATAATAAACCTATCCCAGAATCTGAAACTATGCCGTTATGACCAGTAGATTTTAATAAACATTTACCTACAAAATGCAATAAGCAATTAAATACTTGGCTGTAATAGTGAAGTTGGGACTATTCTCTATATTTTTACATTCGACAGATATAAGTACGTAAAAGCGGGAATAGACTTATACCTTTCTTCGTGGCCAGATAATTGACGATACCTTGTTGTGATACCCCTGAAGCGAGTTCGAATCTTGGCCGGTCATTAGAATATCTTCATTTCTTTCTTCAATTGGATTTAGGCTTAATAGTGACAGGCGTACCCAAAGTGTGAAGAAAGTGAGAAGTTTAGAGGAAAATGTTGTTATTAAAAGTTTCATACATATCTAGCAAAAAGTGACCAGTAGATTCCAAATAGACACACACACACACACACACACACACACACACACACACACATATATATATATATATATATATATATATATATATATATATATATATATATATATATATATATATATATATATATATATATATATATATTGTGTGTGTGTGTGTGTGTTTTGGGCAGAGTTTTCTCTTTCACAATTTTTGTTGTAGGCAATCGCCTTTGTGGCACTGACTGCTTTGATACTATCTTTTTCATATTTTCTCGCCTCCACTTTCAGTCTTTCTTCAGAATTCTCGATAAGGACATAGTCGGGGGGCAGCTAGATTCAATGATATTCCTTTCCAGCTTTCTAGCTTTATAAAAGAAAGTTACAACCATAATATGAATATCAGTCAAGGGATGTATAAACTTGATCCTTTAATATCAAAAGAAATTTGTAAATTGTTTAAATTTTAAGGTAGGCAGTAGAGATGTATGAAAATAGGATTATCATATTTGTAAACACAGTACAGGGGTAGCAGTAGTAATGAGTTTCCAAACTCCGCCTCCCTGACACCTGTCAGGTGTGGATCTTGAGGTCGCGCATGGTTTGTTTATCAGCATCGTCCCCTGAGAGTATAGTGTGATTTTTAGCCAAATGAGTTTTGAAGGCCAATCCTACCTCGACACCGGCTTGAGGGTGGATATGTAGTCTCTAACGGTTGTGTATGTTCGTCAGTACTGTTCCTGTAGTATATATATTTGTGACTTCTCATACTCTGTATCAGTCCTTCGTCAATGGCTTGGAAATAAAGTCGAAACCGGTCAGGACCTACACCCTGTTTCTTATTTTTCACCTGTGGTAATGTGTGATATATATATATATATATATATATATATATATATATATATATATATATATATATATATATATATATATATATATATTTAGATTTTACCTGGGGAAATGGTCTATGAGTCAGGTATCAACACTTACCATTATGTTAGCCTTGTTATCTGAACTTCGTGGGTCCAGGTATCATAAAACACAGGAAAAAGGGGGATTTTCATATGAGGTTAGGGCTCTACTCACAATAAATGTATATGTAAACACGTTAAATTAAAATTATGCATATTTACACAAAAAGAATATCAGAAGATGAAAGAATGTGGCATTCAGGCTTGTGGGGGGCCTGAAATGATATTTCAACTGATGAACTTGAACTTGGAATTAGTTAGTGGGGATTTCACAAGGCACAATCCAAGGAAATTCCACTGCAAATTGGTCCTCTGAAATGAGAGGTTCAGGCATTACAAGCCAGTAAATGCGGGAGAAATACTCAGGAATTCGGTGCCACGCTGAGGGCGCCACAACGCCTCGAATGAGCAAAGATAGGCAATCACTTAAAACACAGATATTTGAATAACACTAGTATCACAAGGCAAAGGAAAAGTGGGAATTACTGGCCTCTGAAAGGAAACACTTGAAGGGCAATTCGTGACTGATAGGGACTCTTTAACAAGTGCGTTACCGTTACCGTGTAGAGGAAGGGGTCTCCAGCGAAAAATGGCGAAGATGGGGTCTGTGGATCACTAGGCAAAATATTACTGGGATGTGTGTTCCTGTGACAAAGATTGGGTGTCAATCACTCCTCCAGTATAGAGGTCTCGAGCGCGTCTTATGCAATCTGCCTCATGACTTCATGACGTCCCTTGAGTATCTGACTTGTCTCCTTCGTCTGTCCCTATTTAAGGCATCGGCCGAGGGATGGGGGCCGGGGTGGGGGGCGACGGTGCAGACGTCAACTTCCATGAGTCATGAGTTCAGGTGTGCTGGACATCTGGTCACTTCTCAACGGGGTACCTGCAAAAGAATCCCACACAGTTCACTCTGCCCCAAAAGAGAAAGTTGTAAAGTAGCTTAAGGATGCTAAGCTTCTTTAGGGAGGGGCCTTAATCCCTCTTTTCCCTACCTTCGACTTGCGCTAAGCAAATGCCCGGTCAAGGATAAAACAATAAAACAGAGTGTTTTTATGGTGGCTTCTTGTGAGATATAATAGCTCCCCGCACAAGATGACATGTCGTACCTTCAGTCGGGTGCGAATGTCGATTAACAACAAGAAATCATCAGAAAAATGCTTTACGTTACTCTAAATATTTCTCTGTAATGATCTTTAATTATAATTTTTTTCATTTAAGTCTCTGCAGCACATAAGGTATATGATGACTCACTGAGGGGGGAACTGAACAATTTACGTTACTCACAGAGCGCATGGTGGCTTATAAACAAAGCAATTTCCTCGTGAAGGTTTTTGTTAGTCTCTAAATACCCTAATCTGACAGTGCACTAAGGCAGGGTCAGGCACTATAAATTTGATTTGGAATTTGCTCGTCGTTTGGGACGGATGGAGCTTGGCACTGCTCAGTGCACGCAAGTGGCACTGGCAGAGATTATGAATCAAGTTTGAAATCTCCTGGAAGGAGATCTATTTGGGGCCCTTGCACTGGCACTGGGGCAGGGCCGGGCACCGGAATGGGATCTGGGATCGATTGTGATGGAGGGGGCCACTGCACATCATACTCAGGTGGCACTGGCAGTGTAATGAGTGTGGGCATTTGGGGCTTACTCTTGCCTAATGAATAATTTGGGGGATTTGGATGCATGGATTGCTGTAACTTAATTGGGAACTGGAAGTCCTGTCCCAGGAAGATGTCGTAACCTCCAGGAATATAGCTTGCTACTGCAAGATTACAAATTTTGGATCTATGAGGTCTTGTGACTCTCAATTGAACAGTTAGGAGTATCATTTTAAACTGATTGATACCCTCAATTGTGACGAGTTTACGACAGTTAATGATAGCTCCACAGGGAACTTTGTCTTTCCTTATGAGGGAAATTTGTACACCAGAGTCATTAAATGCCTTGACCTGGCGCGTGGGGTAGCTACCTCGAGGAGGTGCGGCATATATGGGACCCTTGGCTGGAGGGTGTAGGGACTTGGGATTTGTAACTGCCAAGGCGATGGCGTGAGTACTTGATTTATTATTAGGGCATTTTGCCCATGTGGGAGGGTGGCCCCCCTGCAACACACAAAGTGTTGTGTCTGCCAAGCTGGAATCTGGACAACAAGCAATCAATCTCTGCAGCAAATACCAACTCCGGAAAGGTGGGGCTGGAAGATGGATGCCTCCACTTGTTATTGGAGTCCACTGTGGACAACGTTACCAATTGCTTCAGAAGTATGTAGTGAACTTGTCAAGTGTGGCTGCAAAGCTGCTGCTGGCTGTACTGGAAGATGTTCAAGCAAAAAATCCCATTGGAGATATACAGACCTTTGTAAGTGTAACTCCATGAAGAAGAATTAGATGTAAATTTCATATAAACATTTGACTTGATAAAATCAAACGTTTTGCAGCAAAGCTGCAGCTCAGTGACTGAACATTCAGCCTTAAATCCTTTGTACCATACTTGTTTGAAAGTGATGGCGTCTATTATACCACATAATAATACTATGCTATCCTAAATTTATGGTGGTGGTGTTTTGAATTTACAGTAATTACAGTTTTCATGTGTTGATGCCTCTCTTATAGTGTTTTTGGCATCTTGGTTTGATAACAGGATGATAATTTAGTTCAACATTGCCCAATGATTATGGTGAAAGATAACATGTGCATTTTTGTTTAATTACAGATTTACTTAGGTCTGCATATGAAAAAAAAAAAAAAAGATTTAGCATTACCCGCTGGCAGAGAGGCATTTTGAGAAAGCAAAATGTATCTGAGTAAGTCATCCATAACCTGCATAGATAAAATGTAATTTTCATTGCATCATACACCATGCTCACTTATGAATATGTTCTTCATATTCATATACAAGTCCTCCTGGGCCTCTGTAGGCTCATAGGGCAGGCGCTGATCTCCTGTTTCTTAGGCAGACAGCCAGTGGGGGACAGGTCCCAATGCCTATGACACGTGGCCAGTGCGTTGCTAGGCCCACTGTTTAACTCCCCAGCCAGAGGGCTGGTACCTATTATCCTACTGAGCGTCTCGGATTTTTTTGGGCCGCTAAGTTGACGGGCTGCCAGGATTTTTGCAGTGGTGCAATCCGAGCCATCAGTGAGCAGCGGGATTTGAACCCTGGCCTTCTCGACTGTAAATAGCTTGTTTGGATTTCTGTGTCTTTAATTTGTCAAAATAAGACAATTGTTCAATAAAGATTAACCATTAGCAAGCCGAACAAACTTTTTGTTGAGTTTTTTCATTTGCCGCAACCTCATTTTTGATACATGTGACGTGAGAACATCAGCTACGAGTGATTTTGTGGAACATATTAAAAAATTGTTGCTACAGGACCTAACAAACATCTCCACAAAGCTTGAGGCTTTTGTCCACTCTGTCCCCATCAGTTTGCTAACAGCCCTCACGATATATCCCTACTGTATCCTCATTATAAAAGTATCTAATATAGACAAAGTCCTACAACATGTAATATGTGTATTTCTGATACCAAAAAATTAGTCTTTCAAACTTGCACTTCCATGGCTCACTGCTCTTCCAGTCTCATCGGCATCCCTTGCTCCTCTTTTAAGCCTGATTACTTCTTAATTCAGTAATAACTAAAGGTACTCTGTGTCGGTAATATCATTATTTGTGACATCCTTAGTTAAGTTGTGATCAGTATCATTTGAAATTAGTACCAGCATGAGAAGGAACCCGGTAAAACTTGCAAATTACACATTCTCTTATATAGGCCATACTAATTCGTTAAACTGATCAACCAGACCAGTAGTAGTGGAAGTCTTATGGTTGAGGGAAAACAAACAGCAAAAGAAACACGTTCTTTCCTCTCTTCACCGCCAATTGCAAACCTTCACAAATAAGGCGTAATCATTCACGAAGCTGTTGAAAACCCATCAGTTCCTATAGACTGCATCACATCAGCATATACACCATGCCCGTGAAATTCCTATACAATAATTCCACACCTAGTCCTCTCACCATTGATTGAGTTATCACAGCACAAGTGGATGGCCTGACATTTTAGATGAGACTAACTGAAAAACCACACAATAATTTCATAATTTTTTTTAGATATAAAAAACCATACTATAGCTACAGAGATACCAATTTTTTCAACAAACACAGTAATTCAAAATATTTTGTATAATTATTATATTTAACCTTTCTGTTCTGTTAAATTTTTGTTACATCTTTATTGTTTGGGTAAAAAATGACCCATCATATAAAAGTGAAATTTTTTCGTCATACAAAGTACTTTAATGATTACCTTCTATGCTCAGGGTCTGCTGCAAGGAAGTGACTCATTTAGACCTCACATCTAATCCTTCCAACCATCCTACCTTATTGGAGTTTATTATTTAGCTGCAACTATTGCATGTAAATATGGACTCTCCGTGCTGCTTACATGTTGGTTTTTGGCAGACAGAACAAAAACTTGACACTTTGTTGTCATTTTTACACGTATGACAACAGAGAGATTTTGCAGTTCTCCCTTGCAATTGTGAATGGTTAGAATCCATTGTGGGTCTTGTCACTTCGCTAAATTGCCGTTCATTTGGCTTCATTGGCAGAGCAACTCTTGATAGTGATAACAATGGTTGCACCAGGACCTGTCCAAGTTCATGAGGAAAAATTCTTCGTTTGAAGTTAGCATTTCCATTCCAGTTAGGCTGTACTAACATCCAAAGTACAAAGGCATTATAAGCTGAAATATCAACTATGTTATCAAATAATGCATAGGCCACCTCCTTGTCTGATTCTTACACCTGTAAGTTCTAGATTGTCAACTCCACCTTTAGGTGAAGTATAATGTTAAATTATATTGGGTTTCTTTTCTACTTTTTCAATGTAAGTTACCGATTCATGCATATTAGTCAATAGTACCACAGTTTTGCCTTTTCTATGGCAATATAAAATCATAACGTTATTTTTATGGTACTCTAAAAGGGTAGAATATCTGGTTCTTCCTTTAGGATAGCAGAACTGTATGCGGGCTTCCTGAAGATTTTTCCTGATAGTCCCAACAACAATTTGATTGCGTGTTTTTTGTTCTTTGGCTAATCCTATGCTACAGAAGAGGTTATCACAGGTTATATTTCTTCCTTTTAGGCCTTCTGCAAGTTGCAGTACTACACTTTTTCCTTGTTCATGTCCAACTGACTCCTTTGTGACCAGTATATACACTTCTGCATTCCAAAGGCTGTTTTCTGCATCACAGACTGCCCAAACCTTTATCAAATATCTATCAGGTTTTCAAGGAATGTACTGCCTGAGTGTGCATTTTCCTCTGAAAGGAACCAGTTGTTTATGTACCATAACGGCGCATGATACTTTATACATCAGAGGGAGTCTCTCTATCCAGATATTCCAAACATCTCTAAAGGGAACAAGTTTTTCTTCGCATTTCCTTTGTGTCCTAGTTTCTTGTCATCAAATCTACCAAAACTGGAGGATTTCACAAAAGTCTCCAGGGACATTGTTGCTCGGAATATGGTACGTCCGTATGTGTCATCTCAAAGATTTCCAAGAGACATCCATGAGATTTATAAACATCTGCCAGAAGTTGTAATCCACAGAATGCCGTTAGTTGACCTGAAGTAATGATATTTCCTTTTTGTAGCACTTGATTGACTTCTTTGTTAGTCATGCCCAAAATGATATTGAATAATTAAAGGGTTAATGAATAATTCAAATGCAGAAGTTATATTGAAATTGTTGATGCTGCATAGCGTGTGATACCAGGATTTCGATCAATACAATTTTTGCGCTTCTACTGCCTTGTGGAGGATTTACTCTTTCATCATACCACGCAGTATTACCCTTTTTTGGGAAGTGAAATTGTCACAGGAAGAGAGTTGCTTTTCATTTTCATATTCAGTGTGTCACTGCTGGAGAGTTGATCCTCCACTGAAAGAATATCACTCCACCATCCTCACTCTCTGAAGGTACATAATCACTTTCTTCTTCTATATTTTCCTGACCATAAAAGGCGATTACTGGTAAAGATGCTGGAATTCTGGAATATGAAAAACATATCTTGTGTCACTATGTCCAAAAACAAAATATCTAGGTTACCCTAATACCAGCAGTCAATCAAGTTTCCTTATTACCATATGAATTTTCTCGACTCACATGATACATCTATCGATAGTCTTTTTATTTTAGGAAACTTTATAAATCAAAGATAACAATATAATAGGAGCAAGAGGTCTCACTTATCCATAGCTGAGAGAAATTCCAGTGGAATATTTCTGCATCTTATCTGCAACCCTTTCACTACGTAAAAAAAAAAAAATTCTATGACTCTATTTGCTAAAGAAAATATGATATTCCCATAACAGAAAATTTATCAATAACTAAAGCAAGAATAACAAAATGACATGTTTTCAACACTTTCAGATATTTGCACCAAAAATGGAGTATGGGTCAATTGTGACCCAAACATATTGGATGCTGCTTTTTTTGTGCTGGTTAAACCATGTAAAGTTCTCTTGTATTTGGCTTGTATAATAACTTTAGAAAATTAGAAAAAGTCAAGGAGCATGAAGCTACAATTGTTTACAATAAGAGATAGCCATAGTCAAATTGCTTTGGGTCAAAAAAGCCGCCTAACATAGAAGGGTTAACAGGAGCACCTCTTCTATATTGCTTGATGAAGATAACATTCTTGGATACAAATGGTCTCCAAACACATGAAACTACCTTTCTAATGTCAGTTTTTCTGTCTAAGGATGTTATTATAGGGCTGTACAGGTACAATAAAAGCTGTTCTTGATAGGTACTTGGTATTATTATAAATAAGGTTAATCAGATCTAACAAAGAGCTATCTTCCAGCAAAATTTAACAAACATCATATGAAACCCATCTGACCAGGAGAGTCTCCTTATCTTGTCTCTTTTTCAGGCAATCGACCCATGGGCCACTTAGGCCGCCGTGCAAAGCCCATATGGAGAGATTTTGAACCAGCCAATAGGAGAAAGTGTCATCTTTATTCTCAGCTAATCATAGACTATTTTGTCTTCAAACAATGGAGTCGTGTGAGCCAAAAGCCAGCAGTTGGGTTGGAGCATTGAAAAAGGCAAGAAATGCAGTCAGTCAGTCAGTCTGATAATTCCTTCTATCTACCCTTATAATCTCCATAGTGCAGGAAGGTAATTGAAAGTCGAATATAGTGATCATGAATGAAAGTGCTAAATATGCTTATGAAATAACAGTGAAAGCTGTGTGGGCTGAGCACCCAGGTCCTGCAAATCACACTATGCCCCTCTCATTCCTTTTACTGTACCTTCGTTCATATTCTCTTTCTTCCATCTTACTTTCCATCCTTACCTAACAATTGATTTCATAGTGCAGCTGCAGGGGTTTCCTCCTGTTACGCCTTTCAAACTTTTACTGTCAATTACTTTTCAGCGTTGAATGACCTCATAGGTCACGTTGCTTGGCCTTTGGCCTAAATTCTCTATTCTGTTCTCTTCTACTTGCCACTGCGGCTGTATCTGCCATTTTTCCAACAGAGATTTAGATCTTGAAAAGTATTGCACTAGTGCATGTTTTATGCATATAATCAACATTTGAGTGAGGTAACAAGAGAATACCATGCATTCAAGGTTTTCTGTTAGAAAAGCGGCCTTCTTTTAGCATTTTAGGGTGCTACTTTGGCTTGTTATTTGCGCGTCACCTACTATACTCTAAGGTGCTAGTACTAAACACCGTATGGTAAATGTAAAGTAGACGGCTGCACGAAGATATCATTTATTAATATAATTTGTCGACCACACAATATAGAAATGGGTGTTTATAATACTTTGATCCCCGAGGGGCTAGTACTAAACACGGCATCACAAGGAGCTTTTGCTATGTTTAGTACTAGCACCTCGGAGTAGGTGACGTGTAGATAACAAGCCAAAGTAGCACCCACTTTAGTTTAGTAATTTATGATATCTTATATTAGACAGAAAACAATAAATGTAAATAATGAAATATTGCATAGTTCATGCATTTAACAACATTTGAGTGAAATCACAAAGGAAAACCATTCGTGCAAAGCTTTATTTTTGAAGTACAGTGTTTTTACTCAATCAAGTATTTTCTCGAATAGAGCAAGGAAAACATGAGTTGTATAAAAATGAATCATTCATTTAATTTTTTCAGTATTCGGAGATGTAAAACTATAAATCTAAGATTCTAGGTTGTCAATGTTTGTTCGTACTTTTTTTCCCCTATGTGCGTTGGGAGCTACCTCCTTGTTTGGTGAATTTAGAAAGTAATCTTTGCGCTTTCTTTTTGTTTAATACAATATATTCTTTTTTATTAATGAATATTAGGTTTGGATTGTTAATGCTGATGAATATATATATAGTTCGATCCATTTCTAATAGCTTAAACCTTGAATAGTTACTCAGTATTGCATTGCATCAATTAGCAAAAGAATCCTGAACTAAATATTCATTTTGGAAATGGACCGAAATAAACTGACTTAATGGCGGACTCACACATTGCCGATTCAAGGACGCGCAAGTCGTAATGGCTGGTTTTCGTGATCATTGCCATCATTCGCGGGCCTGGGGCCGCAAACAAAAATTGTATGCAGCTCGGTCACACATTTGTGATTCAAGGACGCGCAATGCGTAACTGCCAAAATTTTGTTAATTACAACACCAATACACCATAATGACGACCAAATCTTTACCGTGTTGCCAAGTTTGGCGACATGCACTAAGTGATGGTGGATGTTTTAGATGGATGGTGCATGTTGCAATTGCAAGTTACGACTTACGCAATCTAATTACAACATATGGCGTCGCAATTGCATCATGGCGACGCCACTGCGTCAGTGTTGTGTAGTGCCCAAAGACATGATGACAAATGACAGTTGACGCGGTCGGGCCGTGTATGTTTCAAACAGCTGAACACGTCTACAATTACTTGGTGCACGGCGCCAAAATCGGTGACGCGGTAACGATTCATGGCGATTGTTGGCGATTTGGTTGTAATTACATCGTAATGACGTCGTAATTAGCAAAGTTTCGGCAGTTTTGCACTGCTCGTCCTTGAAACGCCAATTTGTGAGCGAGGCATAATTCCATGATCGTTTGTGGAAAACAGGCAGTACGGGTAGCATATACCACTGTGGAACGACCTGAAACTGCCGTCAACCACTAGAGGATACGGGATTTGCTATGTTGCTCACTGTGGATAGTGAAAATCTGAACTGCCACCTCGACAATTGTTCGTCTCTGATCTGGACCTAATAAGGCAAGCTATCAGAGGAGTATAAGTTGTATGCTAAATTGGTGCTTTAGTTACAGTTTTCACGTTAGCTGTCACATTTATTATGTAATGTCTTTCAAACTTATCAGTTTTTATTTTTTGAGTTATGGATCGAGAAATATTTTTACTTGGCAATTTTGATTTATGGCACAGGTAGTTCTTTATTTGAATTCCTATTTTTCTGATTTTCTAGCACTATGTTATAGCAGCGTAATTATCATGTTGCTCCTCCTTTTGAATTCAGTTGAACTGGGCCTTTGTTTGTTAGCCTGCCATTTAACTTGCTATTATTTTTTCTGCCTAAATTTCAGATGAAGGGTAACAAAGGAAAATTCTTTTTATAGATCCATTACATGTTTTCATGCATTGAGAGTTAGCGGGAGAGGAGGGCCCATTGATAAATAAATAGGATTCTGACTCTCTCTACATCAAGAGCATTTTCCACAGTTTTAACACTGATGTTCACTGTTTGATTTTATTTCAAGAATGCATATTTCCTGTGGATTTTCATTGTTTAATTTACCATCCTTATCATTCCCAATATTTTTTGAAAATGGCGACAAGGATGGGTCCTTGTTTCATCTTCGCTAGGTCAGATTAGGTCTTTCGACTGCTGTCATGTCCAATTTATTTTTGTGAAAGTATTTTCTGCAGGTTCTTTATTTGTTATCTACTTTATGGTATAAGCTACTTTCATTTTCGTGTATTTCATTTGTTGCATAACTTAAGCTAAACAGTGAACTGTAATTATTGTTATTACTGTTTATTGCCTTTCTTTCATTTTTACAAGATGCCAAAATTAGCCTTCCTTAAACGTAATTGAGGGCATCATAGGTCCTTGGTGTCCAAGTAATGTTGTGCTCGTGAAGTTTAACTTCAGTTCCTTTTCTGCACATGAGGTTATTCAGTGCTGGTCTTCTTTAACTGATATTAAGTATAAGTGGGATGTTTTGAAGGACAGGGGAGCTGAGTTTCTTAATCTGAGGAAGATGAGTCTGTTATTGAAGAGGAATTTGAGTCTTGTGACAATATAATGATGAAAATTTTAAGACTTTGGCTTTACTTGATAGTGTTAATGTGGCCCGAGCACTTCTTACATTGAAGCAGCGATACTGGATGCCCTCAAGTACCTGTTCCTATTGACAGTCATTCTGATGGAGAGAATTTAGAGAATTTTTTAAAGACTGAGAGGGCTATGCAGACTATTAAGTTTAATTCGTAACTCCAATTTATTTAACTTCAAAATCACCTATGTGGTCAACCTTTGGCATTAGTTAAGTCTTTGTCTTCAAATGAGCTAACTTATGAGGAGGCTAAGAATCTCCTTCAAATGGCATTTGGTTTGATGTTTAAATGAAACATGAGACATTGGACTCACTGGGGTCTTAAGTTAACTTACCACATGGATTCATATGAACACAACAGCATTATAAATTCCTTTTCTCCTCTGAATATTTCTGCAGATGAAGCTGCAATATTTTTTCTAGACGTCGATGAATGATTAATTCATGTCTCAGCTCACTCAGATAACAAACACAAATAAACCTTCGTTGAAAGAATTTAAAGATAACATTTTTGAAGCTACTGAGATGTATATTGAAGTTCTGAAGAAATTTCGTTTTAAGGCTTTTCACAAAACTAAAGTGTTTAGTAGCCATTCAGTTGGTTTGGTTCCTGAGCCGAAATCTCAGATTCCTTACGATGAGAATAGTTCAGATAATTCTGCATTTGGTTTAGCTGCTAAGGTTAAATATGACAAGGCTCTTAATGACTTTAGACAGTGTATTTTGTGTGTGAAGGATGATGGAACTAAAATGGATCACACTATTTTCAAGTGTCCCAGATATAATTCTCCCAGCTCTAAATCGGATTCTCTTTACATCTGGATCATTTCCCGAAAGCTTTCACATTGGTGTTCACTATTTAATTTTATTTCAAGAACATATATTTCATGTTAATTTTCACTGTTAAACTTACAATTCTGTTGTCATTCCTAATATTTTGAAAATGAGTTCATGGGATACGTTAGAGAGATAATTTCAAGGACGAGTTGAAGGAAAAATTTAAAGGGATATCTTAAGGGACAAGTGGAAAACACATAATCATAAGGCCATGAAGTATATTTCTTATTTGGAACATAAAAGAACATATTAATTAAAGGAATAAGTTGTAGAGATATATTTGTTGTTCTCATATGTTTGTCTGAAATAAAATAACTTCTCTTTTAATTGCAGGTATCTCTCTACAAGCCATTGTTAGCCAGAGACCTTCACTGATGAAGAGGAAGAGGTGGGAGTAGACTCTTCTGTATAGGCAAGGAAGAAGCAATAGTGTTCAGGAGAAGAGTATAGAGTATGAAAACATCTGCCACCTTTCTCTCCCAGCCTTCAATCACCTAGATCTAGCTACTATGGCCAGTTTCTTTGAATACTACCATTTTCTTCAAGGTAGACCTGCTGGACCACACTGTCTATCACGTTAAACTGTAAGTCTGCTGGAAGGATGGCAACTCGACCTTTTCCACAAATAGGCATGAAGTCCTAGTGTTACTGAGCATTATCCTCTACTTGAATGTTTGTAGCATTCCTAGTCTGGATGGCTACTGGGCAACTGGAACCAGAGTACCCCAAGTGGCTGACTTTGTCTTGCAAGAGGTTCTGACTCTTGAAATCTTGTTTCACTTCAATAACAGATTCTACAATATCTGGCCAGTCTTCAGATTTATCACAAAGCAGTTCCTGCAAGTTAAAGAGATTCCAACTTAGTCAGTAGATGAGGTAATGGTGGCCTAAAAGGAGGAAAGGGCTGGTAGCCTGTTGCTTTATGTGACTGACAAACTTGGTGAGTTTGGCTTCAAGTTCTTCTGTCATGTTAGTGTGAATTAATGTCCACATTATTCCGATACTCCATGGGGCCTCTACCTTTGATTCCCATCACACTACCATGTCGCAAGATGAAGCCATCATGCTCATAAGTAACAAAACTGTCATCACCTTGGCCAAGACCCTGAAGGGCTGCAAACATACATTCATCTAGACCAGTAAGGATGCAAATTCATAAGGACTGGAAGTGTCGTTCAGATAGGGAATGGACCCCGATGCCTGTCAAGGAGATGTTTAGCAACTCAGTGAAGAAAGAGACTGTCAACCACTGCTCTGCTGATGGGATTCTTGCCCTTCATTAAAGAAAATTGTCATTGTCTTCTGATCACAAGATGGAGCTTCCTCTCTCCTACCATTAAGAGGTATGGCAAAGCTGCCATGGGGTAGGTCACCATTAACTGCTTAAAAGTCACCTAGGAGCACAACAGCTAGATGAATGGCAATGGTGAAAACAACATACTCACCCCTCTCTACAAAATGTTCATAAGAGCCACGAGGTGATATTTGCAAACTTTTGAGTATGCAGTCGACATCTGCACCATCAATGCATGGGCCCTGTATGGTCCTGTGCAATGATTCTCACAATGATTCTCTGATCATTAGATAGTACTTTAACTTGACCCCGCTACATGGTGTGAGTTATCGCTTGCATAGCTGCACCTATAATAAGAAAAATTCTGCGCACCGATACGCACAATGGCTATGGAAATCATCCTCTAACATTATATAGTTTGGTGACTGATCCTGCATACTCATAATCACCTTGAATAAGAGTAAAATGTATATAACACAAACTAAATCAAGGTTTTCTCATTTCATTGACCACAATTCCACCCTGACACTGACGTTCCTATTCTTTGCATTCCTGTATATTAACAATTGGTGTAGCAGTAGTTACACCTGAATCTGTTATGCAGTTTAAATACCATGAACCTTATTTACGACATATGCTCTCTTTTACCAAAGGAAGGGAGAAAAATCTTTACATTTATTAATTGCAATCACCCAACTCTCAGTAATAGTTTTATCATTTTTTTTCAACCTCACTCTTTGCTTAAACTCAATTTACTTATCAACAAGTATGTCTACCGAATCCAGACACAATCAACTTTGATAAATCTCGTCATCTCAGTTTTTCTATAACAATGCCTTCAAAGCCAGTAGTCATAAGGTATTTGACTGCCTTAATTACGACTTCAAAATTAAGGTATTGCTTAAAAAGCCATGCAGTCCACTTAATTTTGCTATGACATCTCATATCAAGCATGTCAAGAAAGTAAAGGCGTTCTCTTTTGTCATCAAGAAAGTCTGCCTTACCAGTTGGTAAGCACTGAATTTACATCATTGTTACCACATTTGGAGGGCTTGCACTTTTTCCTTGTATTTTCTTTTCTTTCAAGCCAGAACAAGATCCACAAATGTTCCATAAATTTCTCTACTAGATGATGTCAAGTCCATTTGCATCTATCCTGTGACATCCTTCGAAACTATGCCAGGCACAAACTGAAATGAAGACTTGATGGGAAAAGTGACATGATATGGCTAATTGTCGACGAAATTAGGTAAGCTACAGCTTCCATGAAATTCCTCTTAGACCACAAACATATGGAAGTAGTCTCCAAAGCAATATATTCCAGTCTAAATATATTACTAGTTTGATTCTCGTCGTTGCCCTTAGCACGATAGTGATTTCAAATTGAAATATTTCGATAACATTCCAAGGGAAGCGATCTTAAAAGCTGTAATTAGATGACAATCTGGCCATTTGATGGCAACAGCAACAATCGTAAGAAGCCAATCGATGACTATATTTGTTAATTTGATGACTTTGATCCTAAATAGACACCTCCTATCGAAAAGCTGAAATGCAAATCATGGTTGCTTGGATATGCCCTTGAAGATAATTCTCATATCGTCAAATGTTTATCTACCGGAAAAGCTTTGTGGAAATAAGATTATTCTGTGCCATTTAAAAAATGGTATATGACGAACTCTTCAGTTCAGATTTTTGAACAATGATTCCTAGACTTTCATATATGAACTAGCATTCATGCAGCAGGACAAAGCCACAAGGGATCTCTGCCATTAAACCTTCGGAGGTTCCAAAGGTAAATTACTTTTACTCAAAAGTGTATCGTCCGCTTATGGTCAACATCCCTCCAGCTAGAAGTTTAAAAGAGTATTAAGGGATGCCATACCATTGTTTGAGGACAGAAATCCGTAAAGTATCCAGTAGCTCGTCGGAGTCCCTCAAGATCATTCATCTTAAAAATGTGTATGATGTTGTTACGATCATATGAGAACGTGAACTAAGATATTTTGTTCACTCGTCCAAGTTAGTTCACCCCAAAATGATT
This sequence comes from Macrobrachium rosenbergii, assembly GCF_040412425.1. NCBI lineage: Eukaryota > Metazoa > Arthropoda > Malacostraca > Decapoda > Palaemonidae > Macrobrachium > Macrobrachium rosenbergii. Next base: position 14,033,300 of record NC_089795.1, on the reverse strand, counting down.
TAACTGCACTTTATTTATCTGCTGTATTGGATTAGAAATGTTTACTCACAAGATTATTCAACCACAACATCTATAATCAATTATTTACCTACTGACCTGCCATTTATGACGACGCCATGTCACTCGATAATACAATTATGAAAACCATGTACTGTATGCTTCGGTTAGAGATGCCAGTGGGCGATATGAGAACGTGTGGGATGTGCATTTTGTCTCACCATTTGACGTGTGACTTGTCATGCCCACGGTATTTTGGAACTGTGGTTGTTTGTCATGACTGAAGTTATTTTTTTGCTCTTTTATCATTGTAAAGATAAATAAGTTAGTTACAATTGGGCTTTTCAAAATACGGAAACCCAAACTTCGCGTCTGTATGAAGGAAACTTTTTAATCTCATCGTGAGTAACGAGTCTTAGTTTTCTGTAAAAGAAAGCTATTGTGACGGCTTTGTCTGTCCATCCGCACTTTTTCTGTCCGCCCTCAGATCTTAAAAACTACTGAGGCTAGAGGGCTGCAATTGGTATGTTGATCATTCACCCTCCAATCATCAAACATACAAAATTGCAGCCCTCTAGCCTAGGTAGTTTTTATTTTATTTAAGGTACTTCTGGAGCTACTATAGGTACCAACAACACAGGCCACCACCGGACCGTGGCTGAGTTTCGTGGGACGGGGCTAAGAGTTTCATGGACCGTGGCTGAGGCCACCACCGGACCGTGGCCAAGTTTCATGGGCAGTGGCTGAAAGCTTCATACAGCATTATACGCGGTACAGAAAACTCGATTGGGCCGAAGAAACTTCGGCGCATTTTTTACTTTTGTATACCTTCACTTCATGTTCTTAGTTTATCACTTAATTGTGGCAATTCATCGAACCATATCCACTACATCGATACCAGACAAGCATTTTAAAAGATCTTGGGTATGTGTCGATGTTGTGATGTAGAATATATAAGGAAATTAGATAGAAAAGAGAAAAGGAAAAGAGAGAGAGAGAGAGAGAGAGAGAGAGAGAGAGAGAGAGAGAGAGAGAGAGAGAGAGAAATATAGAAAAGAGAAAAAGTTAGGAGAGAGAAGGAGAGAGATGTAAGAATAAAAAGAGAGACAGAGAGCACAGTGATAGCGCCTAAAAGCTGTTGTTATCATCGAGGTTCAAATACGCTGATCGAGGCAGGATTTTTGCATGAACTCAAAAGCATTATATCGTGTTGAAGCCATAAAAACAGTCGTAAAAGTGAGAAATAATGGCCTTGTGATTAAGTTAACCAAATCAAGAGTCAGCACAGCCAAAAAGCTTACAGCAGCTGGTTCTATAACCCCGCCTTCTCAGGAGGCATTTTCATGGAAATTCCAGGAAATTGGTGGCTGGACAAAGTGATGTACTTCTACAACCTCCAATCAAACATACTAGGGAGGGTCTTTCACACACCCTCCTAAGATCACCACTACAGTCCTTCCAATCAGCTACTTGAAGGGGAGGCCTTGCTGATAAATCCTTCCAATAGGGCTAGAAGGAGGTGGAGATTGCAGATAACAAGAATTCTAGGGGTTCACCAGGCTGGAGAATGCCAGGAAGAGAACAGATCAGAACTGTGTCCTTCAAGGGAGAGTACGTCTCCCCTCGCTTCTGTGTTCCCCATATAGACTGAGCCAAGTTAATAGCTCCAGACTGATTTCGTTTTCTATCATTGTAACTAATAGTTTTGTACTGGTCTTTATAATACTAAGTACTAATTAAAGTGAAGAAATTACCGATTTCGTCTCTATACGCCTTGCTGAGAGATATCAGTACTTAAATTATTAATTAATATAAAGAAGATAGCACATCATCAGTGAAGCGATGTTAAGGGACACATCTAGAAGAAACCAAGGTAAGAAGTGAGAGACTAAAAACATACAACAGAGAGAAAGATCCTGTTATAACATCATATCACATAACTCTGCGATAGAGATATTGTCTCGTAATTGTTATAAAGGCTACTTTTGTTTTCATTTAATGCCAGATTGACAGATTTCAAAGCCCTTCACGTATGACCTTGGAGGAAGAATAAAGGTTTTTGTTTTTTACAGGGATGCTAGCTTTTTTTTTTTTTTAGTAATCGCAATAGTGGAGCAAGTTTCCAAATGACTGATGACGACTCAATTAATTTTATTTTGTTATTATTGTGAGGGTGCCATCAGTTTTATTCATTCCCAGCTGGTTTGGTCTTTAAGTGTTTCACATCCATTATTACAAACAACTTAAGCCTTTGATGATTACGTAATGAACAAAATTCCTTCTACGAATGAGCGGAAAGAGGTAATTAATAAATCAGACGTTTATTAAACCTTTTTATTTTTCTTGCACTCCATTAATAAAACAGCCCTTCAGAACAATCTTTGTATGACAGAAAAGCTCAAGTTAACTGTCAGTAATCAAACCATCATTGAATGGCCTCAAACCGTTTTCCTAACCTTTTCATCAAGGGAAATTAATTCTAAAAGTATTTTCTATGTAAGGTTCATATTACTTAACAATGCATTAGGGCGGGCATAACAGCAAATCTTGTTAGTTCTAACGACAAAGTGGCTATGGGATGTAAGGGTTTTTTTTATTACCGTATGGTGTTTCTTTATCATAACTGTCACATGCGTTTAGAAATAAAGATGAAACTTCATCCTGTCCTAAGCTAAAACAATGGTTCCTTTCTGAAAGACAAACTCAATCTACGTTCTTTATATGACTTCTTTTTTACAATAGAATATGGTTTGTTTAGCTCGAGACAGGGTCAGTGTTCATTTTCTTCATAACTATATGGAAATGTTTCTGTACAGGATATACTTTCTAGATTAGTAGAGAACTGGGAGAAGTTTTCAATAACAAGGCATCTCATTTGGTGGCAACGTGTCTTTCTCGATTATGCTGTCTCCTCTCAGCCAGATGTTTCATTGCATGGAATTTTCCGTCATTCCATGGACTTGAAAACTGGAATGAATAGCCCAATAAACAGGAGTCAAGGAATTTCTTCTTATTGCCTAAACAAACTCCCCACTCGCTTCTTGTGTAATTTGCTCTGCTCTGCAGAAGTGAAGCAATCCACCAATTTTGACCGGCACAGATCTCACTTCCCTCAAAGACAGTGAATCGGAATAGTTTAGTCCATCTTAGCTGATGTTACCGACCACGCTGCGTTTTCAGTTCCATTTTCCATGCTACAAAATTTATGAGGTAACCGATAAAAAGCCGTGTTTGATAGAGCCAGTGAACAGCAAAAATGAAGAAAGTTACATTTACTTAAGTTTCTACATACTTAAAAACAAAACGACAGGCAATGACAGTCGTCTGTGAAACCCAAAATCAGAAACAAAACGGAAGCCTTGACAAATTTTGGGAAAGTCAATCAGCTTGTTAAATATCTATTTTAATGTGCAATTTATATTTACGATAACGCATTTATATATAAAAAAAACACCGAAGTACGTAAAAAGCAACATAAAAATATATTTTTTAAACACTTAATTAATTCAACCGACGTTGGGTCATTATAGTTTTTTCTTTTGCGTTTAAAAGGTATAATTGCATGCAAAAGGAAGCCTCCTGGATTGGTGTGAATGGAAGGTCAAGGCATATATAAGTAAACAAGCAAAGAGTAGGTCTGACACAACTACTCTATACAGAAAGCATGACCCAGAGATGTCACTGTGAAGAAAGATCATGTACTCAAGATAGGTAAACAAACGGAAATAAATCTAGTGATATACCTGAATCAAAGCGTTCATTCCTATACATTCGCATTAAATACTGCATCACCAGTTTCACCCACAGGTATAAAGTTGGTACAACAGCTTTTTTGTTATTGACTTCGCTGTTTCTTTTCTTCCTTATACCAGCTTTTCCTGCTACCCGAGGGTAGTATAACTGAAGTAAGTAAAAAAAAAAAGTAACGTTGGAGGTTTGGATAAGTTACACATAAATGGTCAATGGTCTGTCCACTACTTGGTATGACCAAGTAGTCTCATTCAAAAGACAACTGACTTTGAGATGTTTCTGTCCGACGATCGGCATAACACAAACGAGCGAACGGGAAGCCCCATCGCGATTTCACAAAATAGAGGCCTACACAGTAACCACTTCTGGTGCACTCAGGCAGTAATTAAAAAAGCCACTCAATATTCTGTTTTCCTATCTTGAGTAAATGTCGTCTACACTGTGCTTGACTGGTGTAAACGGCCATGCACTTCTTGTAATGACAATGATCCTTTACAATGATACAAACAAGGTCAAACAGCAGGATTACATTTTACAAGGACTAACGCATAGAATTTATATGAACTGTTTTCCAACACCTTTTTCCTCAAGAGCGTGTTATCATCTCCAGTTGCTGAATATGGGGTGAATTACACTATATGAATATGCATAAATATATCTCATGATAACAGATAGAAATAATATTTTCCCTACGACACTCCATAGTCAGGGTCTCTAGGAGGCAAAATTTATATAGATGAAAAATATTCCAAACATTTCTGAGTTTGTTAGTCTTTACATACATTCTTTTAAACGTTATATGTTCAACACACGTACATTCATACATACAAGCATACGTACATGAAATGAGGACTGAGCAAGGCAGTTATAGATGAGATATAAAGAGATCTAATTCCGTACTACTTCACATGTGTACGCAAACGTATGTGGATTAAAGAACTGTTGGTTATGAGACCAAGCTGTTTTTACGTTTTTATTGATGATGAAAATGAAAATGAAAACTTTTGTGACTGAATTTGTCTCCTTATAAATGCCAGCGACTAATGACCCTGGAAAGTAAATATATTCTGATATTATTGCTGCTTGCTGATATAGCATATGAACAGGTCATTATTTTCAGTGTCTTGTCATTGAGTAAAGTTTACTGCTTACACTTGTTAAGAAAATCTTTACAGGAAATAATCTCATTGAACGTCTGAATCTTGCAAGGCTTAGCGATATTTTGTTTAATCTATCATGGCTGACAATCAAAAAGTATGAATTTGGTTCTGCAGGGTGTTGTTGAGTCATGTAAGCAAACAGGAGACAAGAAACTAGGTCCGTGATAAAGCTTTACATGCTGACCATAAACACGTCACCTGATTACATTTAGTTCCGTTTTTACAAGACGACTAAAGTTGTACGTTGCTTTAAAGTGCTCTTGTTTTCTTAGCCCATGTTCTAAAAAGCCAGCAATAGACGCCTCTTCATGAGCATCTTGCAAGGCAAAATGCGAGTGGAACAAGTTCTGTGTTTTTTATACACCATAAAATTACGTACTCTGAAAAGTAAGGCATTCAACAAATGCTCACCGTATCTTGGAAATGAACCTTAGAAAAAGTTAATTATTCAGATAATTCAGGCACATCATTATAAAAATTTAGCCTTAGCGCCGGAACGCACCCCATGAATCATTTTAACAATACTCAGGCACACCTTTACAGAAAAATTCAGCCTCAATGCTGTAATACACTCAATCATTTTAACAACATTTCTACATTATAATATCCTATGTATTTACAGGTTTGGGATTCTGAAGTATGAAAGAGATGGCACAGTAGAAAGATTTGTGATTATATATATATATATATATATATATATATATATATATATATATATATATATATATATATACATATATATATATATATATATATATATATATATATATATATATATATATATATATATATATATATATATTATATAAATCTGCTCAGTTAAAATTCAAACACTTCTAATGTATTTACCTAACAGTTACTAAAATTATCTTTTGTATTTCTTTCTGAATGTTGATGACCCTTCAGATGGTAGAATGCCGAGTGAGACAGAAGCGTCCTTTCGACATGTTGATGACAACCTGACGTTGGAGCCCTCTCAAGCTTTGGCCATTTTGCTTAGTTACACCTTATCTTAACTTTCTGACTTGGTATTCTTGCACATCTTGTGCTCCCAGTATCCCTGATAACACCGAATGTAAGACAGCTGACGCTTTGACACCCGAGTATTTCCTTGTGGTTTTTTCTTGAATAACGACTAAAGCGTGTAAGAATATGCATCCCAGTATCTTGTGCCATAGTGTACTAAGAATCTGCAGCCCGTCAGCTGATTCTTCAGTGAAGTAAGGCAGGACTTATCAACTCACTTCTGGAAACTCTTCATCTCATGGTAGATCTGTCTATTTCTCTTAGTAGCATACTTCTTCTGCCAAAGAGCAGCCAGTCTCATTTCTTGAAAATCGTTTCTTCTACTTGATCCAGTGCCCAGTGGTACTTTCACAGAATTTCTTCCTATCTCTCAATACAATGGTACTGCTAAAAGCCGGGAGTTTCCTGGCAGTTTCCTAAATTATATTTACATCCGGACAACAAATTAACTATTGTGAATTAATTATCTTGAAATAATTCGTTGCTATGGGGACAAGTGATTTTATGCCACATTTTCGTCTACAGCAGTTTATAAACATATTCTGTTCTCTAAACAGACTGCCAAGGACGAACATTCTTCTAGGCAATGCTGTCCCTTTGCAATAGAGTGTACAATGAACACAGCTAGTCTATTGAATTGGTATCTTGGTTGCAATTTTGGGTGCTGCTATCGATAGTTCAAAATAGCTGTAAGCCTTGTCCTATAGAAAAGTTTTTACAAACCAGTAATTATTGTTGTAGCCTGTAGCGAAATTTGTAATTCCTCCCCCACCCCTTTCCACCAAAACATTGATTTCACTCAATTAATTTAGAATGCTCAACGTCAGTTCCCAAAGATCTAATACATTTTCCGATGGTAGCCTACATTTCATTCCTTACCAACTTTTTGTGGAAATTATTTGGAAGCTGTGCTCTATACATACATTAATATCAACATACATCCGGAGACACCCTCAGTAATGCCATATGATTTTAGAATCCTCTTAGTTTCTACTATTTTTATCGAATTTTGCTCTGGTTCATTAAATTATTCGGACTTCGTTTTTTTTCACTCACATAATTATTGCTGATTCCTTGCTGTCTTCTTACTTCATACTCAAATCCTTCATACGGAACACTTTATTATATCACATTGAATGGCTTCATTCTACCAAGATGAGGTGATGAGACCTGCAGCTTTTCTGTTACTAATCATGTATTAAATATAGTCATTTTTAAAAATTATCCATAGTATTTTCAACTGCAACCATAAAATGTCTTCCCCTTTCGGGTCATGTAACGATATTTACATTGCCATGTCCTATAGTTTTGCCTCTCTTCTGCTTCCTACTGCCTGGTGAGTAGCGCTATCATTGCAAGAAAAGACAGTTGTTTGGGTATCCATACCTCTGACCAGGCACCATTTTGTGTTGATATTATTACCTTTGTTATTAGAATGTATTTCCCTCATTGTTTTCAGATTTTGTCTGTTCCCATCGATTTGGTCACTTCTCTGCCATGTTGGCTCCTAAAAATATCTCCCCTTTCTTGTCCCTTGCTTTATTACCTCTATTCATCATCAATAATGCTCCTCGTGAGTAATTATACGAGACTTTTCCTTTGCTTCCTCTTTAAGGACATGTTCAGTCAGTTCCAGTGCCACTAAACAAGTAGGACTCGAATGTTAAGGAGGTTATAAACTAATGTACTGAAGCATAAATTCCCCCGGTTCAAACGATCTCTCTGAACCCAAATTTTGACAGACTTCTATCTGCTGCTACCAGCACCTCTTGGAAAGGCTTTCTTTACTTCAAATAAAAAATACTCCCTTTTCAAGAAGGATGTCAGTCCTGCTTTTGTCTCTTCAATTTCTGTATGTCAGGTTCCTTTCTCTGATTTCATCCCCAACATTATTTGCCGATAATTTAAAGTGTTTTGAAATCCGGAGGCCTTAGTCCCAAGGTGTGAAATTTGTTGTTATTTTCTCTTTGAATACTGACAAACTATAGTTTTTCCTTTTTCCATATTTTCTGTCAGCTCCATTCCCTAGAAATAATTCTAACTCTTTCTTCAGGGACAGATGCAACTCTTCCTTGCCATCCTATTGCCTTTAATCTGGTTAAGCCTTTTAACGGCCTTTTCAACAACAGTGGTGCTAAATAAAACTGTTACATAATTATACTTTGGGTTCTTAAAGGGTTTAGAGGTAAAGGAAAATATATTAGTGCTTATGCAAAAAGGAAGTTATCAAAATACGCATTTACTATATATATATATATATATATATATATATTATATATATATATATATATATATATATATATATATATATATATATATATATATATATATATATATATATATATATATATATAGAAACACAGTTTACTTATGTACCGATGCATCGGTACCTGAGGAAGAAGACTGCGTGTCTTCGAAAGCTTGTACTTTGTACTTTGTAAACTAAAGAATCTGGAATCTAAATCATCCCGGCTTACGAGTATAAATAATATATATATATATATATATATATATATATATATATATATATATATATATATATATATATATATATATATATATATATATATATACATTATATATATACATTGAGTTTCATAACAGTTTGTAAGTCCTTTCCCGTCAAGGGCAAAATTTATTTTCAAACATTTTGCCTTCCTTGTTTTGTTCTCGAACCCATTAAAACAGGCCTACATACACGACGCATTTACAGAATAACTGGAGTAAAAAAAAAAAAAAAAAAAAATAAGGATATGAGATAGGCGGAAAGCATAAAAGAATATTGAATAAACTTTGGTGGACAGAACGAGACCAAAAATGAGAGCAAATGACGGCATGAATGATTAAGATGCCTGAGAGAACAGAAATGCAAAGTAACTTGAATAAAACTAAAATCAAAACTACATGTAAAAAACAAAACAAAACGACAGTGACCGATAACACTGCTTCATGTGAGCGAAAATATGAAAAAATAAGAAAATGAGAAAGGCACACTCAGATCCAGAGAAAGTAATACAACCTCTCTCTCTCTCTCTCTCTCTCTCTCTCTCTCTGCTTCTCTCTCTTGCCCCTCCCTCATTCTCTACTCTCTCCTTCTAGCTTAACCAAGGGCTCTCATGAGGATCATCATCAGACGCCCCCCAAAACCCACACATCCTTTTCTTTCTGTCTTGATGTTGTGTTTATATCTCTATCACTGTCGCTTTTGTAAACCATTAAGACTATTGATTATAATTCATAATATGCGTGTCTCTGCAGCTCAGTACACTACACACCGGACTGCTATGAACAGTGGAAACACATTTCATGTCTTGAGTGAGACCACTTTTACTTGGAATCCAGTGAAGTTTCTGAAGACAAATAATACCTTCATTTAGACCAGTTCTGGATCCTTTATATCTACTATTTTGTCTGGGTAGTGAGGGTATTGTTTTATCATGCATATATATATATATATATATATATATATATATATATATATATATATATATTATATATATATTTATACATATATATATATATATATATATATATATATATATATATATATATATATATATATATATATATATATATATATATATATATATATAATATCTGTGTGAAAGATAGATAAAGATATAGATATTTGCATATAACCTACTGCATAAACTTATCACAGTCAAAAACCGGCTATCTTGAAGTGTTCAAATATTCTCTGAGCAGATGTTTCTGAAGGACATTTGGTGGTTTTAATGAACTTTTATCGTTTTACATGGAAGGTTACCCAGAAAATTATGTTGCTTATTCTATTCAACATTAACAGTTAATTCTTAGGCATTATAAGACACCATCATTGTAGGTACTATCATAAGAAAGGTTTTAACAGTTCTAATATCAATAATGGAAACAAAAAGAGGGTAATTATATATTAAACGATCGGACCTAAAATGCTCAAAGATAATTATGGGATTTTCCCCTCTGCCCTCACCCCAAGTGGTGAAGCAGCAGAAAAATTAACTTGAATATTATCATAAATAAATATGGTCTTCATTATCAGTAAGCTACGCTCGTCAGTATGTGTGTATACCTCAACTTTCTACTTTCTCTTTTTGTTGCTTGAAAAAGGCAATTTATTGGAAGAGACAATAGACTTGGCAGTGCCATTGCTCTTGGCATCACCAGAACCTCCTTCTGCACCAACACCTTGGGTTTCCTCCATGACGGAGGATGAGGAGGAAGGGGAGGGGGAGGAGGAGGAGGCGGAGGCTGGTGTTGTAGACGTAACGGCAGAAGTGGTGGAGGATGAAGTGCAAGAGGACGACGTGGCTGCTGCAGTCGTTGATGTACCAGACGCAGTCGCTGCAGATGTGGTGGAAGATGACGAGGCACTGTCTTGGGTTGTAACGACTGTGGCGTTAGAGGAGGAGGAGGAGGAGGAGGAAGAAGAGGAGGAGGCGGAGGAGGATGAAGCTGAGGGAGAGCTGGTGTTTTTGGATTGTTTCTTCGGAGATTTAGAAGGAGATGGTTCTTCGGTAACAAGAATTGGAGGTGGTGGGGGAGGGGGAAGTTGACTGAGGGCATCTTCAGGATCTTCATAGCAATCTGGAACCTTCACTTCGGTTATCTGGAGAAAAAGGATGAGTAAAATGAGAAGAAATGAGTTACTTCTTGACTGCAATAATGATCAAATTGTTTATATACAGAACAGCTTTTATATGATACTTTATTGCCAAAAACCTGTAAGCATATCAATCAGATATCTATGAATGGTTGTCTATTTTTCTTTCAGAAATGATGACATAAAATGGAAAACTAATGTGAAACAGCAGCAGGTACTGAATAATCTGTCTTCAATTACACTAATACAGTGTCTGTCTACCCAACTGACCTGAACGTGAGGCACAACCACTTGGTGAGGTTTCAGGTCTTGTTGTGTGACTGCTGTTGGCAACAAAGGTGATGTGGCGCACACAGCCATTGTTGATAAGTTGGTAACCACACTGAATTCTTTTTTCGATTCAGATTTGTGGAAAGCCTTTTTTATCTGCAAAGACAAGACCAAAGTTAACCATATGAATCATTTCTTGACTCATGAAGGGTGTTCTTACATGATATGATACATTTTGCTGTCGACTGTTGTGGCTGCTTATGTGACAATAAATAGAGTGTTTACTCTTAACAAGTTTACTAAGTGTTTCAGCAGGTTACATGTTGTTTATAAGGTTGTTGTTAATACATGTCCTTTTTCAGAGTGGGTTGGATTTTGATGACTGTATTCGAGCTAAAAAGCAAAGGCATTTGGTATCTGGTCTGAGCCTGTGCCACACCCTTAAATTGTAGGATTGTAAAAGATATAAAACATTTTATTGGTATGAATAATATCTGGAGTGCCACTGAGGTGAAATAACATGCAGTTGATCAAAGGTTTTCCCTCCTAGGCAGGGCTGGATTTGTGTGCACTTGTGTTTCTTAGCACCGGTTGGTGTGCACCTGTTGGACAGGTGGTCAGGAATATAGCTGCCATTGAATAGCTGAACTTTTTGTAGCCGTAATTGTAAACTCGTGGTATAGAGTTCCAAAGCAAAATCATCGGATATATTTTTGCTAAAATATTCTTTTGCATTTGGCAAGAAATAAAAGTGCTGAAGTCAGCGATGGTTAGCCATTTTCTTCCTTAAACCCCTATTTTGCGTTGATTCATGAGTGGTTTACCAGTTCCATGTGTTTGTGCGCAGGCTAAGTTTACCATGATTTTTCTTTATTAAAACAGTTTATTTGTCTGAACTCTGTGTTTCTATGGCTTAATTTCGGACGACTGTCTTAGGAGGCTTATCCAGGGTTGCAATCTTCGCAGAAGCCAGCTGAGATTTCATGTTACCTTTAAACGCTTTCAAGAGCGTCTTATGCTGAACAAACAACATGAAGATTTTGCTAATGTGAGCAACAACGTACTTGATGGAGGCTTTTGAGGCTTATTCTGGATTCTTGCTGGCTGTTTTCATGTCGATTCTAAGACCAGTTCCCTGATCTATCCAGAACCATACATCCTACGCAGTTTATCAGGCACGTGATTCTAAAACTGCAATTAATGAAGTGTTTTTGAGAAGCCATTCTTAAATTTTGCATTGTTTAGGAAAGTTTAAAAATTGTTGACTTTTTCCTTAATATCTCACCGGAATATGTGTATCGCTTTCTGTTTAATATATATATATATATATATATATATATATATATATATATATATATATATATATATATATATATATATATATATATATATATATAATATACAGTATATATATCCAGAAATGATACAAACTTTTTCTTTTAATCAGCGCATTTGTAACATTTTCTGCTACAGGACGCCTGTGCTATTTCCAAACTATGTTCAACAACTGTCTCTAGTATTTTACAAGGAATAAGTTCAACTAAGTTTCGGAAAGAACTTGGAAGACAATGACGTGCACTTTCTGCTCCGTAATGTTTATGATGTGCGTGCTGGTGATCATGAATAATAGCCATTGCGAGCCTGATACGATCATTTTTCTATAATGATCTCCGGTCGATTGACACTTCCACAAATAACGAGACGTGAGATGACACGAACGCTCGTTCGCATCGAGTAAAGAATATCGACCTTCAGAGAAACGATAGACATAGTCAGTCCTCGAATTTAATACAGCATCGAATAGTTTTGGCGTGCATCGAGTTTCGTTTTGCCAAAATCTGGGCGGCGCTTCTGTTATGTTCTTCAGCAATGCTGGATGTATAATTCATAAACACAGGAAGAGACATGACGTATATAACTGAGGTTTTGTCAAGTTTACTAGCAGCAATCACTTGTCATAGGGCTTTGATAATATTTTCTTTGTTCACCAGTTGCCCGCTTTATCAACCAAGCTTATGGCTGCTCAAATGTGTGTCAGGTTTAATTAATCTTCTGAAACCAGGCAAAGAAATTCCTAAAATGTTACATCTGAAGCGACCTGCATTTGTAATAACAGCTTTTAGTAATTAAAAAAAAATCGGTTGTGAAATAAGGACGTGATGAAGGAATTCAATTATACGTTTCTTCAAGACAGTGAAACCTTTTTATTTATTTATTTAGTTTTTTGAAAAAAAAATGGATGCAACCTTTATTCAAGCTGAATTGCTGCACACAGGGATATGAACCTGAATTATGTTCCTTTCAAAACGTATGTTTACAATATGGTGGGACTGTGACTAAAATTTGATCTTTATTTGGTCATGGTGGTCATGGAGGTTCTTTTAAATCCTATGTAAGAATTATTGTATAATATAAGTAACGAGATTTTTTTTAAAGAAAATTTTCGTTGAGCTGTTTATGAATGAATGTATTGACCCATCCTGCCTTAGTGGAAGGTGGTGGCTCAAAGCCTTCTGTGCGCCAGTGGGTTCCTTCAACTACAAATGATGGATTAAAACAGCAGGGCTTCAGAAAGTCTTTATGTACCGAAGTCTTCTTTCTAGAGAAGTTTGGTCTGCCATAACGCCTAGTCATTTAACCTGCTTAATTCTTAATATAAATCAGGCATAACTACATTCCCTTACCCACTATTTCTGTTCATGACCGGCTGCTTTATTCTGCCTTTTCTTGCATCCCGGTTTTGGAAATGATTTATAATTTTTTCACTTCTCTTCGTTCTTCACTTCCCGCCTTGGCACGCAGTGTTCTCTTCTGGAGTCTGCAACATTTCCCTTGATAGGCCTTGTAGCCTCCACAGTACCTCATTTTTATTTTGAAAATGTAGACATAATTCATACTTTTCGTCGGACTATTAAAAATAAAAAAAGGAAAAAAAGAAAATAGAAAGCACGAACCTCTTACTCAGCTTCCACGCTCACCTCATGCACTTTTATTTGGAATGTTTCCTTATGAACTGAAATATTGATTTTATTTTTTCTTCCTGACAGATAAAACCAAATAAAAAATAGTAATATTCTTGCCTTCTCTTCTAATCTCTTTTACAAAGTCCAATTTCGGCACTATACTCTATATTTAACTTTTTTTTTATTAATGATTTTCTCAAGTTGCTATTTATTTCTTTTTAACTTAAAAACCATCATCTATCCTTTACACTAACTCTTCAAGTGTTCTTTCTTCCTCTGTGATATTACCTGCAATGGATATTTTCTGTCTGTTTCTTTGTCTACAATACCTATCATTTTATTCACCCTTCAGAAGGGCAATAAAACCTTTCAGCGCCTTTCACTTTTTCGGTGACCAGGCTACTCCAAATTTGTCTTGTTGAAAATATAGAGTTCAAATTGACAAATCAGGTGGTAAAATAATTTCAAACTTTTCTTTTAGGACTTCTCACTGTGCGGTTCTTTACAGTCATTCCTATAACCTCCCACCTTTCAGGAGGCGGAGGCAGCTTTGTTCCTTCTTTTGGGGTTAGGCAACATTTCCTCTCATTTTTTTTTTTTTGTTTTCTTTGGCCACCTATCGCTCCAGACTCTATTCGAATACAGAGCATGATAACCAAAAGCATGCTTATTAGAGCTGTTTCACTTATTTCAGTTTTCATTCACCTGTTTATTCAATGGAGTTCTTACTAAGGAAATAATGTTTTCTCCTCCGTTTGCTCTTGATAAAAACACGAATTGTCTTCATTTTAGTCTGCTGTCGTGTTTCCCATTTTGTTTTGGACTATGTTTATGAAGTCATCTGGCATACATTCTTTAATAATCCCTACTCGACCTTAATACCCATGATTCCAGCAGCTTCGACAATCCTTCCCCACAATACCTCTACGCTGGAGTGGTGGAGTAGAGTAGGAGGGGGGAGGGGGAGTGGAGACCGTAGCCTTCCTGCCGCAGCCGCTTCCTTGCCGTGAAAATGCTTTGTTCTCAGGGTGGCTGTTGGATGCTCTGTCCGTTGACGTAGCCCTCATGATTTTCCCTTTACAGAGTATCCGGACCTTCGTATAGTTTTGTTTTCACATGTTGTAGATAATCGTCTGCATTTCTTTCCATTTACGCTTTCGCATGTGTGTTTTAATTTAATATTTTCATTGTCTATAACCAAAGACAAGAAACTAAAAGGAATAAATATTAAATTGTATTATCTAACTCATACATAGATGTCTAACTACTGATATTTTTCGTTTCGCCTGGAATGCTAACACCCTTGAAAAGAGAACAGGTTTCATTGTTATGGAACTAGACACTGAGTATCTACTATTTTCCAATGCTTAATGTTGAAAAAAGAATCTACTGAGAGTTGATAATTGTACTTGACAAAAAGAGGTCGTATATTTTATTGTTATTTTCAGAAATCTCCCTTAGCGTAACTCTCATAAGTTATAACCAGAGATCGTTCCTCACCTTGTGTTTAATCCACGAATCCTTGTTATCTCCTTGTCCCAAGGTGTTCAGGGAAGTACTCGAATGTGACTTGAGATCTGGGTCGCTGGTCCATCTGTCCCGAATGTGGCTGGAGCAGGACTTTTGAACGCTGTCTATGAGTTCAGAGCAGATGTGGCGTCCCGTGTACCTGGCCCACTCTACGGCGCATAATCCCCGGCCGAAGTCCCGAAGGTGAGGGGAGGCCCCTGTCGATAATACAACATCAAAGTAAACAAATACTAGTGTCTGGTAGATATTGGATACTGATCATGTGTTTATTACAAAAAGTTTATTAAGCACACTTATGATCATTTGGGTTGACATACTTCACCCACAGTAATTAAATAAAAAATCAAAGTCAACTATTGCTGGAACTTCAAGGATTTCCTTTGAGTGTGTTTAGTACCGGCGCCAAGAACAGAATATCCAAAAAAACTGGAGCCCATCTTTCATTATCAGTTCCTCCTCTTTCTTCAGTTAATGAGAGGCAACCACAAAAATGAATCCTAAAGGCTTCCTTTAGCTCCTGAGAGACCTACAAATACCCAGTACGAAGCAAGCAAACCTGAATAACGCTGCTACTCTAAATATCTTATTGTAAGACATGACCTTTCATTATTTAAGACCTGGGCTAAAAGAAGAATGGAGAAGCACGAGATGCAGCCGAATGCCGCAGGAAGAGAGAAACTTTACTTACCGGCGAATAATAGTATTTTAGCTATCTTGGTTCTGCCTTGGAGGGCAGCCTTCATCAGAGGAGTAAATCCGAGAGCATTACGAGCGTCCAGGTCGACTGTGCGGTTGCATTTGTTCACCAAGTGTGACACAATTTCCGTGTGGCCTGCAAAGAGGAGTTCACTTGTAAATATGTTTGTAGCAGGTGTGTGTGTGTGTATATATATATATATATATATATATATATATATATATATATATATATGTATATATATATATATATATATATATATATATATATATATATATATATATATATATATATTTATATATATATTTATATTTATATATATGTATATATATATGTTATATATATATATATATATATATATATATATATATATATATATATATATATATATATATATATATATATATATTATATATATATTATTTATTTATATTATTTATATTTATATGTATGTATATATATATATGTATATATATATATATTATATATATATATATATTATATATATATATATAATATAAATAAAAATATATATCATCACTTAATATATATATAATTTATTTTTATTTATTTATTTATTTATATATATACAATTCAAACAAAAACAGTCATCATTTTTCACTTCAAGTTACAAAGATAAATTTGCAAAGAGCGTTCTAGATTTTCTTTTTGTGAAATGTCAGTTACTGCAGTAAAAATCACTGTCTTGAAAAATTTTTTTTCAGACCGGATCCTACTGTTATTATAGGAATTCATGATTTCAAACACTGAAACTTTAAAAGTTTTCTGTCTTCTTGCTTTCATCACCCTCATATGCAAACAACATTGCAGATGTCTACGAGGAAAACAGAGGTCTTGGGAGGTAGTGAGAATTGACCTTTTTTCTTTTTATAAAAAGATATTTCAGTGAATGCGGCACCATTGTGCACCATTAGCATAAATGGTGAACGATATACCTTTCAGTCTAATAGATTTTGTTGTGTCAGTTATGGTGCTCACGATTATATGCTTAGTTTTATAATATATAGAACAGTTAAAAATACAAGCTCCAGTTTATATGTCTAAGCATTTAGTTAGGTAACATGAATATTTGTCACATACACCGTAACAATTTTTATACTCACAAATATCAAGCTGCAAATTTAGTTTCATACTTGGGAATAACTTACACTCAAGGGGAATTATAAGTGATGAGTGCTTCGTAACCAGCGGAATCGAACCGCTGCCTGGGGAATTATCACTTATAATTCTACTTCGGTGTAACGTATTCCCCAGTATGGTGAACTGGATATTGAACAGACTTTGTGACTTGGTAAAATAAAAATGTTACAGCGTATGGGACAAATATTCATAATCAACCGCGTATTACAAACTTTCCATTCATCCATCATGGTGGAGGTGGGTTGATGTCGATTCTAAGCACAAGAACCTGAATTTGACAGGCACATGTACAGCAGGGTCGATATCATCTTACACCTCTCTCGATGGCTCATTGGGCAAAGTCACTGTATTCTCGTTGTTTCTAAACCAGGAAGTGGTTTGATCCCAATGGTGACGAAGCACTATGTTAAATACACGAAACCGTGCATTTAATATGTGGGGGCGGGGCAGGCAGGGGATCGGGAGGGTAGGGAGACAGCAGTGCAGGGTTTCAGCGGGCGTGGCACGCACCAACAAGATCGTATAAATATATGTATATATGTGTGTGTGTGTGTTACAAAGAGAGAGAGAGAGAGAGAGAGAGAGAGAGAGAGAGAGAGAGAGAGAGAGAGAGAGAGAGTATTACCGAAACTATTATTGAGACTATTATAAAGAGTGAGACACATGGTCTAACGGTTAAGAGTCAGAACATTTGAGAGAGGACGCCAGCAGTGCTGATTAAGCATTAAAACAAAATACAATTTTAACAACTGTTCCTCAGCAGGTAGTGGCAAAATGAGTCAGCATTCCAAAGCACAAAGGCGAAGGTGAAAGGTTATGATCAACTTGTGATAAACACTTTGGAGACGAGAATGCTCAGGTGGATGTGTGGATTAACAAAAAATGGACAGGATCAGAAATGAAAGAATAAGAGGAACTACTAAAGTCGTAGAACTATCAAAGAAGGCCCAGGAAAGAAGACTGCAGTGGTATGGCCATGTGATGAGAAGGGATGAGACATATGTAGGGAAGAGAGTGATGCAGATGGAGGTGCCTGGTGGGAGAACAAGAGGAAGACCAAAGCGAAGGAGGATGGATGTAGTTAGAGAAGATCTGAGAGACAAGCAATTGTCAGAGGACGATGTGTTTGACTGAGCCAGGTGGATGAAAACTGTCAGAAACATCGACCCCACCCCAAATAGAAGTGGGAAGAAGTTAAGTATACCTTAGTTTAACCAGACCACTGAGCTGATTAACAGCTCTCCTAGGGCTGGCCTGAAGGATTAGACTTATTTTATGTGGCTAAGAACCAATTTGTTACCTAGCAACAAGACCTACAGCTTAATGTGGAATCCAAACCACATAATACCGAGAAATGAATTTCTATCACCAGAAATAAATTCCTCTAATTCTTCATTGGCTGGCCGGAGACTCGAACGCGGGCCCAGCAGAGTGCTAGCCGAGAACTATACCAACCTGTCAAATGAGGAACTATAGAAAGATGCAGAAAAAGAAGGAGAAGAAATACTTTTCAAACTGCCTGTCGTGAACTCGATGGCGAGAGAAAGAAAATGGTGAAGTAAGAAAATGGTGAATGGAGGGAGTGATGATGAAGGTGGTGAACAGCGACGTAGTTGACAGGCGTTATGAACTGTGAGAAGTTATGACGTCACCACCCAAATACTATAAAGGGAGAAGAAATGAAGAGGGACGAAGAGTGTCGGGGAGCAGGTCTTGAGTGCAGGGGTGTTAAGGATGTGCAAAGTGACCCACCTCTCGATATTGACAGGACTAAGAAATTTTCATAAGTCTCCCTAGCACTTAGTTTATTTAGTCCAAGTTTGGATTAGTCCTGAATCCATTTGATGCCAGTTAAAGCAGCCAAGCCGTAAATGGTGGAGCCTTATGCTCCAAAGGGATAATAAAGAGAAAGCCACAATACTGGTCTAAGTCATCCTGAAGAATTATACTGTCATCTAAAATAAAATACGTGAGCTCCTTAGAAGAGTGAACCCACAACGCTCTTGGCTCAAATTACCTTAGTTCTACACACACACACACTCACACATATATATATATATATATATATATATATATATATATATATATATATAATATATATATATATATATATATATATATATATATATAATATATATATATATAATTTATATTATATATATAATTTATATTCACGTATTTATAAAATTTGTCCCTTCAGTCCATTAGCTGGGAAATAAAATTTAATGGCGGCTGGAGAAGACTCCACTAAGGGGGTGGCGGTGGGCTCATGTAAGTCTACCCCCATATCGCCTGATTTGGGGCGACCATAATGACCTCTTAACCCCACCATTTCAATACAACCTTTACTGAAGGAAATTGCGTTTTCGATCGACCGATGTACTGGGACTCAAGTTTGAATCCGAATCAGAGACACATTGCACCCTACCTAGGCACACACACTCGTCCAGCAGGACTGTAACCACACGTAGTTCATGCAGTCCTGTTGCTATCCACACTGGCAAGGTTTCAAGACTTCTGCAGCCGAAATTCGTCTTTTGCAAGCGAGCTCCATGCACATATGCAATAAGGTACATCTGAAGTAGCAATTTACTGCCAGTTATCTTTTTCTTCTTGTGAATTTCTCTCCATCTTTAGTATTTCCAACTTTTCATTCTCCTAAAACAAGGCCCCTTTGCTTCCAAAACCTAGCACACACATTTGGCCCTCATGATAATAATTAGAGCATTCCCACCATAGTGTTACAATGTGCTAATCAAATCTAATTGATAAATTCCTCTATTGTGCATAAGTAATTTCATGTGAGAGAAAGTCATTTGATTTGAATGCTAACCTGGAGTTCTTTTCCAGAATCCTGTTATCTGGCCCTGCAAGTGGCCTGCCCCCGCCCTTGTAACCCAAATAGCCTTAGACGTTTAACTGCCATCTTGCCACGTGCATGAGTCTTCTGATTCAGCAGTCCAGGGGCGCTAGACACAGTTCACCCCCCTTTCAAATCCAGTTGTGTTAACCACCAAAAATCGTTCAACCAGCCCACAGTAAAGTTATTAGCATGTCAAACTATTTCAAGGCTGTAGCCCTTTCAGATTCAGTTATTTGCTATGCATTGTCTAGCTTTTATTGCACATTGTATGTACTTGCTTGCTGCTCAGTCAACCTTTTCATATTAATTTCCTGATTGCTCCGTTTGTAAATAAATTCAGTTTAAAGCATTGACTGGTTATTTTAAAAGGCGACCTCCACTTCTCTGTTTACTTAGATGTGACATCAAAATAAGTCAGTCTACCCATTACATTTATTGCTTATATTGTTGGCCCTTATGGTAGTTGACAAAAAAAATCCAGTTGAATTCTTACAACTGTCCTCAGATTATACTATATATATATATATATATATATATATATATATATATATATATATATATATATATATATATATATATATATATATATATAAATGAAAGGAACATAGAAATGTGTTTCACAGAAATAAATTTCTGACTCACCACGGGACTGAACACTGGTCTTCTGAGTGAGAGTCCAGGGCATTAGCATTTCAGTTGCAAAGGTCATAAAAGGAGTTGGAATCTAAGTACTACATATCTAAGGTTTTTCCCAGGCAGGGGACTAGGACCCAACATACCAGCATATTTTGCTCAACTCCCAAACCATCAGTGAGTTGGAAATTTATTTCTATGAAACATTTCCATTTGTTCATTTCTATCATATCTCACAGTGAAAGGGGTAAGTCGAGTGAAATGTTTGCAATTTGAGCGCTGAGGGGTTGGGAAGTTTGGTAAAATTCGATGGTATGTTGGGCCCTAGTCTCCTGCCTTGGAAGACCTCAGGTACTAGTACTTAGGTTCCAACTCCTTTTATGACCTTTGCGCCCGAATTGCTAATGCCCTGGACTCTCACCTGAAAGAACATGGTTCGGCCCTTGTGGTGAGTCAGAAATATATATATATATATATATATATATATATATATATATATATATATATATATATATATATATATATATATATATATATATATATATATATTCTGACTCACACAATGAAATCATGAGTGCTTAACGGTTTTGTGTAATTATTATAGACCTCTTGAGTTACGGAACGAAGTGACAAACTTTATATATATATATATATATATATATATATATATATATATATATATATATATATATATATATATATATATATGTATATATATATATATATATATATATATATATATATATATATATAAATGAAAATAAAATGCAACAATATATATAAAACGAGCAATTTTGTGCTGTTTGTGAACTTTTAATCTATTCATACACGTTGATAGAAGCACGTAATCCAAACTAACCTATTTCACCAATTATTGGTCGCTCGTTTTTACAATAAATTTTGACAGGCAATCAAAACCAAAATAGAGCAACAATATTCACAAGATAAAGAACAAATAGCTTTTCTCTGAATTACTAAGCAGATCGACATGAACATTATACAAAACTCCTAGAGCATTGATCAAACTAAGATGATGCACAAGATGGTTAATCATGAGTCCAAAATCCTTTTGCCAAAAAGTGAAGCTGCCGGGAGAGTTCAGTCTCGAGAAATCTGCCCTGAACCGAATTAAAAGCAAATTTAACTAGCACGATATGGAAGCTCTGACCCAACAATGACCTCTTTGACCCATTTTTCCTGCATGCTTATATACTCTCAAGATTCTTTGGAACAGAAAATGTAGAGAAGAAATACAGTATTCTAAAAATGCAGTCAGGTGGCACCAATGAGACGGAACCTGAAATGGTAGACTGACAGAAGATTTAAAAGGGGTCTAGCAACGAGCTTAATCAGCTGCTCAAGACTAGCCAGTTTCAGTCCACCCTAGTTTAATCTTTGGCTTCAGCTGCTGATCCCTAGTCCTCTCTGGATTTAGTGAATTGATGCCTTGGGAGTTGCTCGCATTCCCCGATACTCAAAAGGTATTATACTGATGCCGATCACTTATGTGTGTTCTTAATATTGCGTTAAAAATCTCTCAACAAAAGCCCCTGAGACTGTCCACTGCAAACAGTCGCGTTGACATTTGGTAGTTTTGAGTTTCAGATTAGTTTGCAACGGTGGATTAACTGATTAAGTGATGATGAACTTTGTCTACACGGATTTCAGCTAGTTCAAGTTTTGGGGAACTGTCTTCTTCAAAGAGCATAACCATTGATTAATCCCCTTTAGGTTTTGTCTTTTGTTCTGGTGCTAAAATTCAATGCTTCATAGTCTTCGCAGCCGTCATTACCATACACTGTCGTCTAGATTGAGTGGCCCCATGCCAGCACGGACTCTCTTGCGTCTGGCAACCAAGTAGGTAAAGTTGTGTAGGGTCATCTGCATATAAATTGCCAAAATGGCCTGTAACAGAATTAAATATTCTTCTTTAGAAATATTTCTAACTTACCCGTAAAATACGATTTTGACTTTGTTAAACGCTTAGGATGTATTGATATCACTGACTTGAGAATGATCAGTATTGACCTTTTATTCAAGTACCAAAGGCTTATTTCCTTGATTTTCAGCCGGCGAGTTGCATAATTCATAATTATGAATGTTATCGGTCCCGTAATACTGTTCAATGATAAAGCAAGGTGTGCATTAAAGGTTGAGGATTGACGGTTAATGGACATTTTTTGGACAAAGCTTTCAAGTACCATCAGCCTAGAATTTTTTGAAAAGAAGCTTTGAACAAATGCTTTACGAAAAACAGCTGTATGGTTTCGGTACAATGATGACATTTTCTTGAATATGCTGTTGCATGAAAATGTATGTGTTAATTTTTTCTAAGTTGAACTCATTATTCCTTCAATTAGAAATGACCACTGAAGAAAAAATAAATTCTGCTTCGTCCCCCCACTTTTTTTATGAAAAGGCGCGCCTGGCATAGCAGATTTCAATTTTCTGTTTATAGGAAATCCACAAATGTATCTCCTTCATTCAATGACACTTATCTCTTTGTCGAAAATTATGATTCATTAAGAGTTTAGTGTTTATGTTATTCTGAATTCATCAACTATAAAACTCATTTCAGTATAGAATTGTGCACTTGATACCGTAGGCTGATTCTATGAAATTCTATGTACAGATTGTACTAAGAAATGTATATGCTAGTTCTAAGTAATGTCCGCGTAAAATGTATGTGCACTGTTCTTTACTTCCATAGCATCACAGTAATCATATGATTAAGTGAAGTTAATCTAGAGAGGAATAGTTTTAGAAATATAATTTTTAGAAATACGATGAATCCAGCATAGAACATTAAAGTCACTACTTGTTTAACCTCTTTGAGTTTAGGGTTCACTTTTCATATAAGCAACTCCTGGCTGTTGTTGACCGCTCTGCTCGTTTGGCTGCGCTATTCAGCTGGCTGCGTCGAATGTTTCTATTTGGGTTTATACACTTAACCCTACTTTCTGGCGTCCTCAACTGTCTCCATTTATACTGTGCGTGTGAAAGGGCGCTCGTCCACACACACACACACACACACACTATATATATATATATATATATATATATATTTATATATATATATATATATATATATATATATATATATATATATATATATATATATATTTAGTTTTAAGGGTGAATTTTCTTTTCCCATTCTAGTTAAATTCTGTCGGCACCTTCAACTCTGGAACTGAGCCTTTGCATTACTTCCATTACAACACACTTTGCAACTGTTGATGGCAAATTCAGTCAGTCCTAGGTTCATGAATAGGATTAAAGGATTAACCTTTTTATTATCTACAGCCTGAGTACATGACTCCTTAAGAATATTCTCATGAGATATAAAGCTATCAAAATAGATAACGTGAGCAGTAGCAACATTAGTGGTAGAATTAATCACCAGAGGGTTCAGTGGGGAAGGACACCCTGCCTCCTTCAAACCATAAGGCCAACCTCCCTTTTGTGCTCCTTATTCATTTCATAATACGCTCAATGGCGAGGGCGACATTAAATAACCACGTGATTCTGGTTAGTATAGTTACCCAATACGCCGGGTCTCTTACGTTTTCTCTCATAAGTGCTTTAGAAGCTGTTTTTTTCTTTATTGAATAAACATCCATGACTATAATAGGACGGTATTGAAGGTCATAACGGCAACATCGTTCTAATGGCGAAAACATCAAATCTTTATATTTGTCCCTGGAATCAATACTGGCAAGGGTGTCTGTCCCCCCTGCACATGTAGCCTACTCTATGTATGTCCGCAGACAATTTTCACTTCGCTCACCACCCCACCTCAAACCTTCCGCTGACATATTGAATTATTTTTTTTTTTATTTATTATTCTCAAACGTCAGGAATGAAGCTTTGGTTTAGTACTGTGTTAGAACGTTTTCAAATATAATAAGACTACTTCATTCCTATTAGCAATAACTCAATTTGAAGTGAATGTGTCTTAAACAATTCACTCTAAACATCAGTAACACATTAAATTTAAACTATTCCAGGTATCAGAGAAAGCAATTTCTAAAAAGCCACTGGAATATATATTTTTTTTTTGCCTCTCCCTCCATTACGGTTTTGTTTCGTAACTGCTCAATATCAATGATTTTTTTTTTTTATCCTCTTTGAAATCTGGATGTTATCAGGAAAAAGCAACTATGACAGACGTGTCTGTTTTTTTACCCTCGTTTTGACGATGTGCCTTTTTTCGATCAATTCGCCGTAAGACTGAGTTCAATTGCATATTATTCCATTTAATACAAATATATAACAATATAATATTCCTTTAATAACATTTATGTAACATCAATTCTCCCGAATATTGGTGCGTTATTTAGCGGCCTTGATATTCCGCGCGCCTTTGACAGCTGTGACGTCCATTAGTAGCTTGCGAAGTTCTTTTTGAAGCTATTTTCATTATTCTGTTGCGTCAGTGCTTTGCTTCTGCAACTGTTGGCGACTCTGGCGAGATTTTCCGAATATATTAAATTCCCCATGTAGGTTACTTAAAGTCCTCTACTTAAGAGTGTAAAAGAACATCGGAACTTTTGCCGCATGCTTTGTTGATTTTTCTTTTCTGTAAAAGAAAACCATTGTGCCGGATTTGTCTGTCCGTCCGCACTTTTTTTTTTTTTTTTTGTCCGCCCTCACATCTTTAAAGCTACCGAGGTTAAAGGGCTGCAAATTGGTATGCTAATCATCCACCCTCCAGTCATCAAACATAGCCCCAGCACTTTTTAATCTATTTTAGTTTAAAGTTAGCCATATTCGTGCGCCTGGCAACGATATAAGACAGGCCACCACCGGGCCGTGGTTAAAGTTTCGTGGGCCGCGGCTCATACAGCATTATACCAAGACCACCGAAAGATAGATCTATTTTCGGTGGCCTTGATTGTACAATGTATAGAAAACTCGATTGCGCCGAAGAAACTTCGGCGCATTTTTTTTTTTTTTTTTTTTAGTAATCTGAATCAGTCTAATGATCTGTGTAATTCGCGAAGAGAATACGAACCAAACTACAAAAAAAAAAAAAAAAAAGTCGCCGAAGCAAACTGACATTTACTGCCTTTGAGTTCACTCATGTGAGACTCCCTTGAATATGAATAATGCATCAATCAGGAGTTATGGGAATTATAGGCCATTGTATATTAAATCCGGTAAACTCGGGTTAGAGGGATGCAGCGCTTAGTTCGAAGAGGGGATGCAAATCAGTCACGACATATAAAGTGACAAGGACTCGATAACGGGGACGCCCTGAAAATCAAGTTGAACGTATCCACGGAAAACATTATACACGAAACAAATGACTGATATTCAGGAACGTGCTCTATGAATATTCATCTTCCTACATATCAGTGTGCGTGGCTTTTTGTGGAAAATTTCATAATCTTTTCGCTTTTGTTGCTCGTATAATTTGACTAAAAGGTTTATTATTATTATTATTATTATTATTATTATTATTATTATTATTATTATTATTATTATTATTATTATTATTATTTCTTGGTGGGCATACAACCTTTCCTAATTTTCTTCCTGTAGGAAAGAGACAGACTGCTAAATAATAGAAAGATATCGGATGGAAAACAATAGGAAAGCTTATGTATATATGGCCGTGTGGTTTAATGCGCGTCACAGTAGTCTTGAGTTCTTGTCTTCCGTGGTTCGAGACCACCAGATGACGAACTTATTATCAACCCTTCGGGTAACATATGAAAATATATTATTTTCGAGGTAGAGCAAATTGGATATTAAAGCACGTTTGTAGCGTAATGATTGTATATGCATCAAGGTGATGTGATAAAACATTTCGAATTCTTCACACTTTCTGGATACATTCGTCACTACAAAGCCGTAGATCCAAATGGAAGACTATGAAGCAATTCTGATGTCCGGTAACAGGATTCGAACCTACATCCAGAACGAGGTCAAGTTACTGACCCGACTTTCTTGTGGTCAGGTCGGGATATTCTGATGTTCTGGATACAGGTTCGAAAACTGCTACCGGACATCAGAATTACCTCATATTCTTGCATTTGGATGCAAGACTTTGTAGTGCCCAGCTTAACCAAACAGTGTGAAGAATTCGAGAAAAGTTAAGAAGGCATTGTGGTTACCACAATTATATATATATATATATATATATATATATATATATATATATATATATATATATATATATGTATGTATATATGTGTGTGTGTGTGTGTGTGTGTGTGTGGTTCTAGGTATTTTGACTCCCAGAACTTTGACCCCGGTAATTTGACACTCAAAATAAGCAAATAGCCTATTTAGGAAGCATATTTTTTTCAAACTGCTGAGGGCAATTGCCTTATTTACTAAATGGAAAGACATAAATTGATTGTTTCGTAAGATAAAGGTTCGGTTTACATATTTTTTTTAAGTATATGAGTAACATTTAGCAGTTGCATCTGAACTCCTGGCGGCATAAAGACAATTTTTACAACCATGTGTCGTCCCATTCAGAGCACCTACAGTACGTGTGGTGGAAAGACAGTCTTAGATGACTTAAATTACAGTTACAAAAGCCAGAAAACAAACAGCTGATTGGTTAAAATTTTATTGGAATTGTGAAGTGAAGAGTTGCAAAGGACGCCTGTTAATGTATGTAGGCGTGCTTGGCAACGCTTCGCTCCACACTCCCAGTAAATCTTTGACCAATCAGCGTTCGTTTTCTGGCTTTTGTAAATATAATTTAAGTCATCTAAGGGTTTCTTTCTTCCACTGGTGCTCTGAATGGTACGAGACATGGTCACAAAAAATGTCTTGATACCGCCAGGAGCTTGGATGTATCTGCTCAGACACTTGAATACCAAAAAAATATTATGAAAACTGAGTCTTAAACTTACCAAACAATCAAATTATGTCATTTCCATTTCCTAAATGAATTAATTTCTCTTGGATTTTTCAAAAGAATATGCTTCCTAAATAAGCTATTTACTTATTTTGCGTGTCAAATTACCGGGTGTTAATGAAACCGGATTTCAGGAGTCTAAATACTACCATATATATATATATATATATATATATATATATATATATATATATATATATATATATATATATATATATATATATGTTTGTGTGTGTGTGTGTGTGTTATAAACTAACAGCTATAATATCATAAACCTAATACAATTTATGACATAAAACATTATGTCAATTTGATGTTTCTAAAAACTGTTATTATTATTATTATTATTATTATTATTATATTATTATTATTATTATTATTATTATTATTATTATTATTATTATTATTAGAAACCATGACTAACAACTAGAGGAAGACAAAGAACGTTTAGAGGAGCCATTTAGCCTTCCAAATGAACCTGAACCAGTTGAAGGGGACATTCTCTTGCTGTGTGGCCATGTCTTCGTAATAATGCCAGGTTCGAAAGCGATCAAAGCAGAGGCTAGCCAACTAAAAGAAAAGAGTATTTGATGAAAGATGTTTTCACAAAGGGATCCAGTAAAATTTCTAACTTTCATTCATAGACTGAAATACAAATATTTCGGGGAAGTTCGATTGTGCAAACGGTATGCTATTTGCAATACTGTAATACATTTACTGTACTCCCGACTTCATTCATAATCATCAGGATGACAACTGTCCGAACTCTCTCATATACGTGGATAACTCCACTTGTTATAAGACATGCAACTGCCTATCTTCTAAGAAAAGTTAGTTATCGTTGCTCACACCAATGTGCTATCCCAATAGCACTCTCTGCTTGCATTGGCGATAAGTAAAATAATAAAAACTATGCTTGTCCTAAACAGTCTTATTTTCAGTGATATGATGTGGTACTGTAACCCTCAAAACTAATATCCTGAAAATTTTCTTGTACAGCCAACTAAGAATTCATCCCATATGAAGCTGGTACACGTTGTTGAACATTCTTGATTATTCAGGCTGCAGGAAAGACATGGCCGCATGGGCATGTATATACTGTATATATATATATATATATATATATATATATATATATATATATATATATATATATATATATATATATATATATATGTGTGTGTGTGTGTGTGTGTGTGTGTGTGTGTGTGTGTGTGTGTGTGTGTGTGTGTGTGTGTGTGTGTGTGTGTGTTTTGGAACAGTAGGTACAGCGAATTTTGGACTGAAAACTTTGTTTCAAAATACCACCGTCTGCTTTACCTTTTTGCTTTTCAGAAGCCGAGGCGATGTAGATAGTTTTTTAGAATATGTTAATGGTATACATCAAATGTGAAGTTTACGACAATAATCAGACGCTTTCCTTTTTAGGCGTTATAGCTTTTAGGAATAACGATTGTTTTAGTACCAAGATTTTTATATAAAAAAAACACATTTACTGGTCTGGAATCTAACTTTTACAGTCATTGCTTTCTTAATTTCAAGTTAAATTCATTATGGCCCCTATTGCGTGGAGATTTTAGTTTGACATCTAAGTGGATCTCGCTTCATGAGGAAATAATGTATCATCAGAATCATTTCGTTGACAACTGCTTCCCATCCAAGCTATTTTTTAGGAGTGTTAAAAAATGTTTAAAAAAGTTTTCAGTCCAAAATTCGCTGTACCTACTGTTCCAAAACTGCCCTTTTTTGCCAGTCTTCCACTAATACATTAAAAGTCTTTTTTTTTTGAAGAATTATATAAAAGCACCACTCTCCATATTCCGGGCATTTATTTGAAACTCATACCAAGCAGCCACCCTTTAACGATCGGCTCTCTATTCAAGTACAAAGAAAAGCTAAGCCCACTAATGACCTCCGGTGTAATATACAAATTCACTTGCCCCAGATGTGACCTCGGGACATATGTCGGTTGCACACGGAGGTTGATGAAGGTGAGAGTAGACTCTCATCGCGGTGTTAGCTATAGAACAGGGGTTAAGCTGTCGAACCCTGAATTCTCCATCATACGTGACCACGTGCTTAAATGTAAACTTAAAATAAAATATGATAATTTTGATATATTGGGTAGAGTCTCAAATGACCAACTTCTAACGGTTCTGGAATCATAATTTATTAAACAGATTTGTTCTGCGGTTAAACTCCCAGTCCTCTGACAAGCCTCGGTACCTGTCGTGAGTGTTCCTGGAACCCAAGTTGCCCTTCGTTGCCACTCGACTGTCTTTCTTCTTGAAATATAGGTGTGCCTTCTGTTCTGTATTTTAAACTTATTTATCAGCATTAATAATTTTCTGAAAATTGTAATTCTTAATTTTCGATTTTTGTCGGAGTCATTTTAATCTTTGTAAATTCGTTTGTCTTTATAGCCTCGGAAATGGACTTGCAGTCTGATTTCGACATGCCTGTCCTCCAATTGCGATTGTTTGAGGAAGGTTTTAGCAAATACCTGCCTCCTGTGGTATATATATATATATATATATATATATATATATATATATA
This sequence comes from Macrobrachium rosenbergii, assembly GCF_040412425.1. Lineage (NCBI taxonomy): Eukaryota > Metazoa > Arthropoda > Malacostraca > Decapoda > Palaemonidae > Macrobrachium > Macrobrachium rosenbergii. Next base: position 14,003,217 of record NC_089795.1, on the reverse strand, counting down.
TATATATATATATATATATCTATCTATATATATATATGTGTGTGTGTGTGTGTGTGTGTACACACACACATTTTATATATATATATATATATATATATATATATATATATATATATATATATATATATATATATATATAATATTATAAACAATGTTTGTTTGTAGAAATTAACTTTGGAAACAATTTGCAGTAAATCCCACATCTGTAATCTACGTTACCAAGGACTCCTTTCCAGCAGTCCTGACGCGATTTCTGGACTGGACGGAACTTGGCCCAAAGCGAGGAGGGAATCGCCACGAAAGCCGACAATGGTAGTCGTCTTCTTCGGAGGCAAATTCTCCTTAAGAACAAATCGATGAGTTTTATCGGAAATGAACAAACTAAACCCCCCAGAATAGTCGCGTACCCGTAGAAACAAGTGGACTGGAAGGCTCAGAACCTTATGGTTTACGTTCATTTGGAAACAATTTCAGATGCCGTTACGTTTGAAAATCTTATTAGGTTCTGACCAGAATGTCACCCATCTGTGCAAGGGAGTTTAGCGCTATGTTCAGTCCATGACTTTGAGGATCGGATAAGCCATTGATCAAATATTACAACCCAGAGGCCGCAGAAAATGGAACATTTGTCGTGCTTACCAATCGACAAAAACGCAAAACGACATCACATACACATCATTGACATCTACTGTACAGAATACACGTATGATGGTAACAAAGTTTCACTGGGGATACTACATGATGACCGAAAATTCAGTGAGCTAATGAATTTTAGAATATATATATATATATATATATATATATATATATATATATATATATATATATATATATATATATATATTATATATATATATATTTTTATGTAAGTTTATATACACACACACACACACATATATATATATATATATATATATATATATATATATATATATATATATATATATATATATATATATATATATACATATTATGCCCTATTATACGAGTCAGATAGGGTCCTAACCCCCTTCCACGTCTGTTTTAAGAACAATGTCATATCAACTTATTTCTCAAAGATTCTCCGGTAGCAATGGCCAGTCTGGTACTGGGTCAGCACATTCCCTCTCTCTTGTCAACTCCTCTCTCTCTCTCTCTCTCTCTCTCTCTCTCTCTCTCTCTCTCTCTCTCTCTCTCTCTCTCTCTCTCTCGTTATCCAAGTCACTAACTGAACTAAGGAAGAATAGCAAAAACATGACTACAAAAATATAATTTATTCAGTAATCTAACATGGCAAGTGGTTTGAAATGAAATAAAAAAATGAAATGGGAATATCTGCGTCCCAAAATTGTTACCCTCACAATAACCAAGTAACATAACATGGTGCTATCAACTTCCACTAAATGAACCTCTACAACATAAGAGTTAAAAGAAGTCAGCATGACCGAAGTCATGATAAGTCACATTCCCCTCCATCTATTTGGCCTCTATTCAATACATCTGAGGAAATAATGGGAAAAACACAACTTTTTAAAAACAGACACAGAGAAAAAATAAATATGGGATGTTTTTCCACGTTACAAACCCAAAAGAAATGCACATATTTAACCATGGTAAAATCATCAATAAAAATCAAAGAGACATAGCAGATGAAAATAAATCACTACATGTTCAACAAAGTTAATTAAACCCATTCAGGTTTTCTTGGAAATAAAGTTCCAGCTCACCTCACAGGCAGTCACAAAATCTTCCAGGGAAGCGGATCTGAGCACTAAGGGATCTAACTCTGAAATGTCTAACCTGTACTTAAATTGAAAAGTTCACACCTTGTGCGACACGTCCATGAAAGCAAACGAACGAACGCTCTACCCAGCGCATTGTCCAGGGTACGATGCCCCCTTGTCTCCATGAAAAGCCATACTGACGCTAGGCCCTCGTTAGCACTGATTTGCTGAATACGTAGGCACTGTTTCCATTTACCTTTGCCCAGAAGGTCTCCAAACAAACTGCTTAACCCCAAAACCCAACAATATAATATATCAACATCCTTAAGCATTTCACTTGGTATATATATATATATATATATATATATATATATATATATATATATATATATATATATATATGTATATGTATGTATATATATATATATATATATATATATATATATATATATATATATATATATATATATATATATATATATATATATGTCAAAAACAATTTTCAGTGTGATGAGGCGTGCCAGGAAGTTTATTTGGATACTTTGGGAGTTAAGGATGAAATTGGAAGTAAGTGAGTTTGATAAAAGGGATTGAGAACATACAAAATGAAAATGTATGTAATATGAGTTTGCTTTAAAGACAGAGAAACGGAAGGAGCGGATGCTATATATATTTAAAATTCCCTGTTGGAATCCCATGAACATCAGGGCTGGTTTGCTGGCATAAGAGTGAAGGGAGATTGAATAAAGACAATTAATTATGCTATGAGGCGATGAGAGGTTTAGTGAAAGTAAAAGGTTGTTGCCTACGATATAAGAAAAGATCACGTACAGGTATACAGAAAGGGGGATAGGGTGGTCAAGTGCAAAATAAAGGAGAAAAAGAAGGCAAGTAACTAAAATTTAGGGAAGAAGATACGCAAAATATTTGGGATTAAAAAAAATCTGTTTCACAGGGAAATAACTTTTGAGAGCAATGTTAATGGAGGAATGCTGTCCGAAGTGATTGCAGTCCAATGTTGGTGAAGTATTTTGCAACTGCTTGCCAAGTATTTTGGTGCAATATGACCGGAAATTGTACATTTTGCCTATTTATTTTGAAGGTTTGTCAATGTGAAAAATCGAGAAGTCTCAGAGACCAATGAAGCAAGGATGGAAAGGGTTAGTATAAGATTCAGAATGCCTGTACTTGCTACTTTCGCGGACTGAGGGACGACCAAGAGGTTGAAAACTGGGAAGACATCAGGAGTCGCGGAAATTGCAAGTGACATGATGGATGCTTCAGGACGGTATTGATGTGACTAAATGGCTGACGATGTTTATCAGGTAGGTCTGGATAAGGGAAAAGTTAAAAAGAACTAATAAGACGAATACTTTTTCCCTTGTGCGGTAATGCACAAAAGTAAATGTGATACAAGCCACTGTAAGATTTATAGAGGTATACAGTACATCTCCCAGTACACCAAGCAACTATTTGTTACGAAACAGCGAAGTGAGAAATAAAAAATTAGAGGAAAAACCTATGCGAGGCATCGCGGACATAGAAATCAGTTTATGACATAATCGACTGATAGTCAGTGTGAAGGGTACTGAACATAAGTGGTTAAGAAAATATACGTTTTGGTAGCGAAAGCAAACAGTATGGTGGAATATGTAAACAGGAGAGTGATTAGTTTGGTGCAAAAGTATGTCCAAAAAAAAGCCTATGTTTCCGTGCTTATCTATGGTTATCTTTTTGTACTCAAGGATACGAGAAGTCAGAGGAAGGACGCAGTACGGAAGTGCTAAATTGAGGAAGAAGAAAATAGCCAGGAATGGAGTGTGAAATAGTTGGCGTTTTCAGAAGAAAGAGGATTGATTTGGGATATTAATGAGAAACTGCAGAAGACAGAAAAAGAGCTTAAGGTTCTTTCAAGAGGAGACAGTTGACAGTACATATGAGCAAAAGTGAGGTTGTGAAGGTAGACAGAAGCCAAGAGGAAAGAGAGTGAATGTTAATATGAATGATGGAGGGATGGATGCAGTTAATTCAACCAGGTATTTAGGAGTTAATATACTTGAGGATGGTACAAAGAGAGCTGAGATGGATCACAGAACAGGAGAGCAATAAAGATAGCAGAATGTGTTTGAAGAACTTGTTAAATCATTCTCCTTTATATGGACGTTGACTGTGAATGAAAAAAAGAAGGTAGCAGCTATGTATGGAGATGAATGGCTTGCGCGGTGCATAAAAGGAGCAAGAACTGAAATGGAGAGAAATGTGGAGATATAAAGAATTGGTCAAAAGGCTGGCATAAGTTAAAAAAAGGTTGCTGTATTTTGAGATGGTTCAATCATGTGGGTAAACTGGAAGATGATTGGTTAGGGAAAGTAGTGCATAATCCGGGATTGTTAGGAGGAGAGCAGAGTGGATCATATATATATATATATATATATATATATATATATATATATATATATATATATATATATATATATATATATATATAATCCTGCCCTCCTCTCCATGCAACACCTCATCAAAAGAATCGTCCCAAAATTGGACAAGTACAGTATACCGTTATGGTCCTTATCCTTTGCAATTCCGATGATATGGCTGTTTTCACGAGAATCTAGCTCCTCTTTTAACGTTACACAGTAGCGTCTATCATTATTAAAATGCACTTTTTGTTTTCAGGTAAAGCAGAGGCCAAATAGGTTGAAATTATACCATTATGACCTTCACTTTTCAATGATTTCAACGATATCATATTATTTTTGTTATCCATATTACTTCACGGGAGGGTTTTAACGAACTTACAAACCTGTACACTTACTGTATTCTATAGTATAAATCATTATTATTGTTAACAACGTTGTTGTTACTCGATCCAATTTTTCGTAGGTACTTCATTAAACTTGACAGGAAGGTTTAGATCCCATGTTCCTTTGATTAATAGTTCTAAATGACTGTCCGGAGAGCTATTTTCAGCGCCATAATGTCCCAAAATCACAGAACCATCAGAACTCTTCTTTCAATATTTTTCTAAATGATAATAAATAAATTCAGATTTTGATATCATATTATCTTGATTGTCATTTTTCAATAATATTCTACCTAAAAGCTTCAGGCGTATCTCCTAACTGATGGAAACGACTCTATTTGTGCTATTCATAGATGTCTTCATCCTAAGTATTTTGTTTCAGCTTTTGATCGGATTATCCCGGATGATCTTTCCTAATCACTGTTTAACACTCAACCTCCTGCTGGTTGTTTTTCCTTCGTTGACTTAATGATTGTTCCAAACTGGCTCATTTGTGCGCCGAATGGATGGGAACATTTGGCGCTGAACTCCCGCCTATCGCTGTCTTGCGGCATTTGCTTAGACTAAAAACAAGAGCATCCTTTATGATTTTTATAGTTGTCTACCAAAACGTCCTTGCTCGTTAAATATCAGAGAAAAGTTAGCTTATATTAGGTATTTTCGTAGGAAAAGTATCTGTGTTATCTATCAACTCTATGTGATCCCGAGTGATGGTTGAATATAACATCCTGAGATCGATGAGAGTTTTGCCATCTTTTTAAGGCTGTCCTGCTCAGTCTACAGAGTTTTGTTGTGAAATGCGATGCAAGTGCAATATTATTCTGGGCCTTGGGTCATAGGCTTCACTATCTTTTATTACAAAGTATGTTGTTTTATCTGTCTGATGGTATATGATAAGATTTAGTTTTAAATTGTTACATCCTTTGACACCCTTTTATAATGGCCTTCGCATCATCTTCTCGTCTTCGGTTAATTATAAAAAGTTCTTCTCATTTCTGTCTCTATGTCCATTGTGTGTGAATATTCATCATGAATTAATTAATCTCATTTTTACTTACTTTTCGATGGTTGTTACTGTGGAACTGCATCCTTTCCTTTTTCCTCTCGTTTTCTTTTTCCCACTTTGTGTGGTTAGAGAAAGGGACACAATTGCTAGACGCAAATATTTACACACAAAAAATGTTGGAAACAAATTATGAATCGAGTAGCGTTACGAATACTGAAAAGGTGATTAATATTAGGCAATAATAAAGAATTTCCTTTAAAAAAAGACGTTCATCTCGTCCCCAAGGAGACCCAAAGGTTGACTATGTTTTCTCAGATCGAAGATGAAGATGACCAAAGAGGGAAAATAAATTCTAAGATTCCAAAACATTGTTGTCATTATTTATTTGGTGTTCTTTATTAACCAGTACTTTTGCCATTACATGAAATGGATAAAACTTACTTTTAATCATTTTAACTTAACATTTCTTCCAGAGACATTATTGAAAACCATTTTCCCAACAAATATAATAACCCAGTTTGTAGGTTCTTAGGTAAATATCAATTTATCGGCCTTTGCTGTCTTATTCAAGACTTGAAGTAAGTGACTGAATGATTTGTTTGTTATAATAATACACAGCTTCACGACGAAAGAGGGTGCGATGAGGCAAGTCTTCATGGTGCAGAAGGAAGCGTCTAAAACTGTTACAATATACGCCTCTCTGTATGTGGAGTAGTAGAAATTGATAAGATACGTGTATGTATGTGTGTATGTATGTATGCGGTGTGTGTGTGCTTATTTGTGTGTATGTGTCTTCATATTCACCATATGCCTTTTCCACATCAGAGGAAGGGTCCTAGTAGCTGTCACACTCTCTGTCCTCAGAAAATATTAAGAACCAAGCAGTCGCCATGCCATTCTCCACTCTAGCTGATACCACTACAATAAAAGGTAAAAAATGCGCCGAAGTTTCTTCGGCGCAAACGAGTTTTCTGTGCAGCGTAAATGCTGTATGGAACTCTCAGCCTCGCCCCATGAAACTCTCAGCCGTGGCCCATGAAACTTTCAGCCACGGCTCGGTGGTGGCATGTGTTGTTGGCACCTATAGGTGCCAGACGCACAATCGTGGCTAACTTTAACCTTCAATAAAATCAAAACTATTGAGGTTAGAGGGGTGCAATTTGTTATGTTTGATGATTGGAGGGTGGACGATCAACGTTCCAATTTGCAGCCCTTTAAGCTTAGTGGTTTTTAAGATCTGGGGCGGACAGAAAAAGTGCGGACGGACAGGCAAATGGCCATCTCAAAAGTTTTCTTTTACAGAAAACTAAAAACCACCAAGTGCCTGTTTCATTGTTTAGGTGAACAAACCTTGCAACGAAACGTGTCCAATTTGCATAGAAGCGTACATTTATATAGTGTACTGTGTACTGTGAGTATTACACATGATCAAGACACAGCCACCTGTTGATCATCGAAATGTGACAATGGCAGTTAATTAACAAGGAAAATCCCTGGCGCAAGGAGGAGTGTGCGTGGAGTCACAGAGCCTGTGGTCTGTAGCGCCCAATATGCCGTGGGCGCTCGTCAGGAAACTCACATGGATGATTTAATCCGGAGGAGCCCTTGAAATTTTCATCCGTATTTAATTATGCATGAGGACTATTCATGTCCGACACACGAGATGAATCGATAACCGAGGTCAGCCTCGCTCCCGCTTTGTCTCTCTCCTGAGGGATAAACACAACCGTTTTGTGCATGAAGCTTCATCACTTCATCTCATTTCCGCAGTTCTTGTTCGAACGATTTTAGGCACGATATTAAGATTCTTTTTTTTTCAATATAAGCTACTATTGATGAACAATTTCGTGTAAAAGGCTCTCTCCTGCACTTCTGTGGCGCCTGAGTGACTTAATTGCATCCTGAAGACAAGTTATTATGTTTTTGCACTTTCGTATACAAATGCTCAAATTGTCATCAAAACGAAACAGCAATTTTAGATAGTCTGAGATTTCTTAAGGATAATTTAAAATAACTGAATAAGTTTTAAGATATTTAAAAGGGTTATTTCAGCATTTCGCCGCACTTCTCCAGCAGATGTGTACTTTGATGTTATTTTAGATTGAACTAAACATATCTAAGACAACCTACTGTAGACATCAAACCTAGGTCAAATCAAATGTATCTTCGAATAAAAGCAGTAGTGAGTTGTTGTGAATTATATTTACGGTGAGTTTGACTCAACGTCTTGTATCCCACAGTGACCTATGTGGGTTTGATTTTTATCAAGGACTCGGTTGTTGGCCTGAGAAGAAACTGATATATAGAAAATGCGACTCTTGTAGCAATTAAACACTTTTGTCAAATGCAAAGTGAAGGGGCTGCTAGACATCTGAGAGTGAGAGATTTAGAGCAGATCAATAAGAGGTGTGGTCACTAGAGGACGAGAGAGCTTCAGTAGAACTTAGATCTTATTTATTAGCCTTACAAGTGCTGTGCTTCCGCCTCCTGGCTCACTATGGGTAGGTAACATCTTGCCTATCGATTTCGAATATTAGGCGATATTTTGCATACGTGTGCCTGTCAACTTTAAGTTTTCTTTCGTACAGAACTTCAGAAACATGGTATTACAAAACATGACATTGGTTTTCCACTGATGGAATCTCATTCTTTATTGTGGATGTCAGTAGAATTCTGGAATCTCTATATTCAGGACAGAATTCTTCATTTTCCTAGAAGTGATAGTCACAATTCTGACCATCATCGAAGATTCCCAGTTCAGTAGGGAGACTGTTCTCCTTTTGGTGCCTTTGCTTTTCGAATTTGTGCTTGTGATTTGTTTTTAAAAGCATCCTCATCCACAATCTGCCTAGATGTCCTGTGATTACACTACTTAAACGTCACTTATATCATTTATACTCTGTACTGAAAACCAGTGGAACAGTCTTCCTGGCAGTGTTGTGGATGCTGAGGCTCATAACTCTGAGTCCGCAATGCTGTGTTTAAGGACAACATATCAATGCCCTTCTTTTTGTTTCTTTTCGCTTCTCTTAATACTTGCCTACATTTGCTGGTGATTTTTTTGTTGCTTATTAACTTATTTTCCATAATGGACTTCTAGGCTTCAGCAATAGGTATTTGTTCGTGTTATATAATAATAATAATAATAATAATAATAATAATAATAATAATAATAATAATAATAATAATAATCAATATCTTACAACGATAGCAACTTTGTATGCCCATTCATCTCCCAAGTAAATTTCAGTCCAAAATACAAAATTAAGTCTTTGGAATATTCATATGGTAAGAATCACTATGATATGTTTCGTAACTTAATTTTCAGACAGCTGTATCCTCACACTTTGAAGGCTGACCCTAACTTTAATTCTAAAGACAGCGTAAATCCATTCGCAATATCGAGATTCTAATTTTCATTTATTTATTTCGTAGTTTTTTAATGACTTTTTTTTTATTTATCAATGTATTCCTCAGAGGCAGTAAAGGAAAAGGAAGGCGAAGGATAAATGGAAGTCTTTCACCACATTTTTTTTTTTTTTTTTTTATTTTGATACAAACTAACGATTATGGTAACCCGTTTTCATTTCATTCGTTCCATTATTCGAGCGAGAGGAAGAGGAAGGGATAACGACAACAAATCATGGTCTGAATGCCCACGTCATGTGATATGCTAATGAGATGTTATCCATGTTTTGAGGATAAATGTTGAATCAAGAAGGGTCTTTAAGAAATATATTAAACCTATGTATTAATGCTTTGCTGAATCAAGTATGGTGTTATTATGAAAAACCCGTTCAAAGTTGTTAATGCATCTGAGTTTCGTGACGTTATAAGGGTAGTAACTGATTATTAGTGTTGAAAATATATTTGTTATATTGATTATTTTTCAGTGTAAATGCCTAAACTCAACCAAAAATTTCATTGCTTTTTGTTTTGCATTTGACCCAAGCTTTATAACAAATTATTATGCCATGAGGAAAACGGTAGGGGGTTGGTGATAGGGATCATAAGGAAAGAGAGGACGCGACTGAATTCATAAGAAGAGAGAAAATGCGACTGAATGGGACAGTGAAGAGCAAGAGAACCAGAGGCAGCCTTCTTCAGAAGGAGCGATAATTACTGCCATATATAATAATCTAAATGATATGTACTTGGTTAACCCATCCTAAGCGAGTGATTATAAGTCAGTGTTAGTAACAAATACAATATTTAGTAATAACAACTCTAGTATATTTAGCGTATAAGACTGGAAACTGGGTGAATCTATTACTGTTCCTCCAAGTAAGCCGGGAAAATGAAATATTTATTTTGTTTTTGTCATTAAATCTCTCTCTCTCTCTCTCTCTCTCTCTCTCTCTCTCTCTCTCTCTCTCTCTCTCATACGACAATACGAGAAAGAGAGTTAGCTGAGCTAGTTTTCCCATGTCAGAGAAAGTGAAGGTGATAGCATACCCGTCTCTTGAACTGCAAGAATTCGGAGAAGTAGAGTCATGCAAAGAGCGATAAGGCACAGGCCGGGACAGAGCTTGAGAGCTACGACAATAACAGCCGCCGGCCAATCAGTATTCTGTGATGATTTTTTTTTTTTATTCTTTTTACTGAATAACACTCTGCAGTAATTGCAAATAAGTTTTTGAGTCTTATTCAACGTTCAGTGAGTAACAGGAAACGCGTCACGCTAGCAATACCTTTTATAAGATCTTTTGAAGGATTTTACATCATATGTCCAGATAACGCAGTGTTCTTTCGAGTAGCAGGAGGTTTGCGAAGAGGCAAGCATGAAGCCAGTGGCACTGTTCATATTTGGCTATAATAAAACTGAAGAGATTCTTGTTTTTCTGATAGGCCTAATTTTTTTCTGAAGCTTCTTTTTGTCTATAAATCTTTGAGAAGTCGTGGCTATAATTTCTCTTCTTTTCTGAAATGGAACTTTAAGTCTTTTATGGAGAGCTTTCGTATTTATCTCTTTTAGATAGAGTGATTCCTGGTGGCAGGTTTCTGTTTCCTAATATTATGACTTGGACCATCGACTGATGGTCTCTTGTATGTCAGTTTTCATAAGTTGTATTTCAGCAGAGATCTTTCACATTCACAATTGATCCCTGATCTCCTTTACCTGCCGAGAGAGAGAGAGAGAGCACCCAGATTCGCTGAACAGCAGCAGCACCAATATGCAGTAAATGTGTCTCGCTGTCGAACTTCTCAGCTCCAGAGATCCTTTATTCCTCACACCATTGTAAGTGAAGATTGGAACAATCTGTGCAGAGAAAATTTGTTGATAATTTTTCCCGCAACTCGTTTGATCTCACGTCTAGCATTTATGTATTAATTTGTTTGGAGTCCCGTAATGTCACAATGACAGACGCGGTTTTCCGGCAAACGACGGTGATATGTGTACAAAATACAAATGGAACAATATGATAACATTTATTTAGACGATGGATATGTATCTAGTCTGCTCCAACCATCCTAACAGAAACAGAATGCTCTTGGTAACTGCACTTACCTTAACTTTTAAAAAATATTTATGGTGATTAAAGCTCTCTAGTGCGTTAGACTTATTTTACGTGGCTAGTATGTGTGACTCAAGAAATAAATTCGTCAACCGAGTATTAAAACAATGATGTAGAGAAGAATAAAAGGAAAAAGCTGTGTTTCTTACGTGGGCCTAGAGGAGGCTCATGACAAAGCTATTTCGAGGGGGATGTTGAGGACTCAAGATGTACGGTTTATAATGAAAGTGACTGGTTTGGTATAAAGGAGGGTTTGAGAGAAAAGTGTGCTATGTCTCCATGGTTGTTTAATTCTCGCATGAATGAAATAATGCGAGAAGCTGGAAAATATACATTAGACAGACATGGGTGCGATGCTGCTGAATAAGAAAATAGATCATGTACAGAAGCTGATGTTTACAGCTGGTAGACTTAGATTGATAATAGTGAAGAGAACTGCTTAAACTAGTGAAGAATTTTGAAAGAGTTGTCAAAGGTAGGAAATTGGAACTATAAAAGCATGAGTATGACAGGAAGGTTTATGAAAACCAGAAAGATTGATCCAGAGATGTTAACATGCATGGTAGAAGAAAGAAAGAAAGAAGCTGATTTACAAAGGTATTGAGAAGTAAAAGGAACAGCTGCCTGTGTAATGAGAAGTGCGGTTAGTTACAGAATAAGTGAGGCAAGATGCATAAGGGGGTTATGTACAAGAATGAAAATTAAGTGTGGTTGTTGAGTCATCTCTCCTCTAAAGAAGTGAAAAGTATAATTATGTCAAGTGCAAAAATAAGAGGCTGGGCGTCGAAGTTATAAGATTAATTGTTTGCTTAGTATGCTTGTCAGTGCGATGTAGTAGGAGGAAAGACTAAAGGAACATTTAGATAGCAACAGACAAATGGAGTGAAAGAGGCAACGAAAGAGTAAGTTCTAAATATCCAGGGAGCAAGATAGTTTGTGCAAATAAAAGGTGAATAATATAGTATGTGGAAGGGGTTCATCGAACTCCTATTAGTCGCCTAGAGCACAGTTTTCCACACCAGAGTTTATCCTAGATTCAGCATTTAAATTATGAATGTGATTGCATTTTATCCATCTTTCTTTCACTGGTTCAACTCCATTTTTTTGGAAACGGCATCTCTCGAAAGTATAATGTATGTATCTTTCCATATATATATATATATATATATATATATATATATATATATATATATATATATATATATATATATATACATACAGAAATATTGAAAATTTACCAGAACCTGAAGCTTTTCAGTTTAGCTGCTCCGTCCTATTAATATTCACAGTCGAGTACCATACTTGAAGCGAAGAAGTCCGGTTGTCTTCATTTATTTAAATGATTTGTGCACGTGACCTTTGTCCTCTCCGAATGCTTTATTCAGTCAAACTTGCGCTTGTTCCTCCGGCTAATCTAGTCCTCCCCTCCTTCCGGGCGGATTACCAGTGCCGATAATTCTCTACTCTCCCTACACAAGATTCACTTACCCCGGGAACATAGACCAGAAGCGTGATAAATCACGTATTAAGGAGATTCCCGCCATTCCCCAACCCCTTCATCTCCCCTCCCCCCCCAAAAGACTTTGATCTTGAAGCTGCATGCTCATGTAATGCAAGCGGGAGTACAGTAAGTGGACGAGCAGGCACAGGCAGCATCAAACTAATTCTGGGACACGTGAGCGCACAGGTAATTTCACTAATATTTTTTGTATATATGCAAACACCATATGTCTGTAAGTTAAGATACATATAGCAAATACATCAATATAACAATGTATAATATTCTATATTTCGGAATATAGGGACATTCATTCATTTACCCTTAAATGCAAAGACATACCAACCTTAATAGCTGAAAATTGCATTTGATTTCTGTTTAATGACTTATGAACTTTTAGAACTGAGTGAAAGCAACGCATAGAGAAGCAGGAAAGGTCTCGGCGATGTGAAAAATTGAGAACTATTAGTTTGGAAGATAAAATAGTTTGGAAGATAAAAACTTAGGCTGGAAAAAATGAGGCTCAGAAAATAGTGGAGAGTGCGAAAAATACGTTCACCTTTCTTATGGACCTGAACTAGTGTTCAGTAGACTTGATGTATTCCTGCGAAGATTAAGTCTAATGTACACTGCAGGTAACATTCTGTAGTCTATCTATGAACTCTGCACAGTTTATGGGTGATGCTGAGACTTCAGTGGATCGGTGATCGGATAAGTTTGAGCTGGCTTCATGGCAGCTTGGTCTTTGCTTTAAGGTGGCCCCTAAGAGTAGTAACATGATGAAGGGGTTATTATTATTATTATTATTATTATTATTATTATTATTATTACTCAGAAGATGAACCCTATTCATATGGAACAAGCCCCTGAGGGTAGAGACGAAAATGTGGATGTTTGCAGCAACAAGGTCACAAACCTGGTCTCCATTTATCATATTTCAATAGAATTGTTGTAAAATTTATTATATCTGTAAATGT
>NC_089795.1:13977214-13982214 GCF_040412425.1 Macrobrachium rosenbergii | reverse complement strand
CTCTGTTTTTATGGGAGAAAATTGAACTTGTGATTTTTACCATGATTTTCTAATCATTATGAACTTTTGAACTGGTGTGGGATTTAATATGAATATTCATACATCTTTTATATTATTGTTTTGTCATATTATTTGCCATATCTTGGCTATGCATTTACACTTTCCATTATTGTGTTTTGCATTTCATGTATTTTTGGGAGTTTTCTATCATGTTTGATTCTTCCGACAGATGTCTGTGGACAGATGTCGGTGGATACTGTTTCAGATAACATGTGGTAGACTGATTTTGACATGACTAATTATTGATTTGGGAGTATGTGTGAGTTTGGATATTTTCAGGCTATAGCCATAGTAGACTTCTTTAATCATAGTTCAGAGTTTATTATCTATATATTTCATTTATTATGCATTTTAATCTTTGCTTGGTTTTATTCATTTCTTGTTGGGTTCAACATATTATATACATTATATACATTATATACATTATATATATATTATATATATATATATATATATATATATATATATATATATATATATATATATATATATATATATATATATATATATATATATATATATATATATATATACATATACACATAGTGAGAGTGAGTGGTTGTTCGAGGAAAACAATCGTTTGTTTATTGTTCTGTAGTTTCTTCCTTACCCAGGAATGCTATTCTCTCTGTTGAGAATTTTCGTCTGTCGCAGTCACAATAACAGAATTAGTCAGGTTTTAGAAAGCAGACCAGCAGGTTCTCGACAATATTCTTTTGAAAACACAGCAGCAGCAGTTTTCTGAGGATCACCTTGAGGGTGATGGCAGCAACTGCAGTTTTCTGAGGATCACCTTGTTGTGGGTGATGGCAGCAACTGCAGTTTTCTGAGGATCACCTTGTTGTAGGTGGTGACAGCAACCACAGTTTTCTGAGGATCACTTTGTGTGTGATGGTAGTGACAGCATTTTCCTGAGTACCACCTGGTTGGAGGATGATAGCCACATTGGCAGATTTGAAGTGTCACTGGGTTGATGGACTTCAAGTACTCTAGGAGGAGGCCATGTCCAGATCATGTTTTTAGTCAGTATTATTGCTGGTGGAGCAAAATGCTCTCATGGAGTTACTGTACTGAGTAGAGCAAAAGGTACAAGGCTCTCAGAGTTATTGTTGTATATTAATGAGCAATTGGCTCGTGTAATTGTGGTTAATGAGCAAGTATGGTTCTGAAAGTTTTTATGTACTATTAATATTTCATTTTTATATTTGTGTGGTACTGCTGCTGGATATTATTTATTTTGGGATTAATTTATTGAGAATTGTTGTTGAGAATTTAAAGTAAATTATGTGGAGCCATGTAATTTGATTGTTGGTTATAGTATTGGTCATTTGCTTTGCATTTTTATTTTCCAAAACCTAGACTCATTTGTAAATATGTATAAAAAATTTAGGATAATAAATTAGTTTTAAGATGACTTAAGTCGTTTTGTTAAGCTCCTTCCTCCTTTGCTTGTCTCCACAGCCACCAGTCATTCCAGTCTCATTCTGTTTTGGCAATTAAGATCCTGCAGGACCGAGTACAGTCCATTACATTCTCGACTGTGACAGGATTGGGTCTCTTTTGGCTGGCAGGATGTGGCAGCATTGGAGGAGAGTCTTGTGGTTCACAGGAAAAAAAAATTTCTGTATGTAAAATTTTTTTCTTTGGGTAAGGGAGGTGAGAGGGTGCATGGTTGTTCGAGGAAAACAATCATTTGTTGTTGTATAGTTGCCTCCATACCCGGGAATGCTTTTCTCTCTGTCGCATTCACGGTGACAGAATTAGTCAGATTTTGGAAACCAGATTGGCAGTTCTGGGCAATATTCCATTGAGGACACAGCAGCAGCAGTTTTCTGAGGATCACCTTGAGGGTCATGGCAGCAACTGTAGTTTTCTGGGGATCACCTTGTTGTTGGTGATGGCAGCAACCAGTTTTCTGGGGATCACCTTGTTGTGGGTGATGGCAGCAACCACAGTTTTTGGGGATCACCTTGTTGTGGGTGATGGCAGTAACCACAGTTTTCTGAGGATCACCTTGTTGTGGGTGATGACAGCAACCGCAGCTTTCTGAGGATCACCTTGTTGTGGCAGATGGCAGTGACAGCAGTTTCCTGAATATGACCTGGTTGGAGGGTGATAGCCACATCGGCAGATTTGAAGCATCACTTGGTTGATGGACTTCAAGTACTCAAGGAGGAGGTCATGACTGGATCATGATTTTAGTCACTATTACTGCTGGTGGAGCAAAAGGCTCATGGAGTTATTGTACTGAGTAGAGCAAAAGGCTCTTATTGTTATATTGTTGAGCAAAAGGCTCTCAGAGTTATTGTTGCATAGTATTGAGCGAGTGGCTTGTGTAAATGTGGTTAAAAAGCAAGTATGGCTCTGAAAGTGTTTATGTATGATTCATATTTCATTTTTATATTTGTGTGGTGCTGCTGCTGGATATTATTTGTTTTGGGATTAATTTATTGAGAATTGTTGTTGAGAATTTAAAGTAAATTATGTGGAACCATGTAATTTGATTGTTGGTTTTAGTATTGGTCATTTGCTTTACATTTTTATTTTCCAAAACCTAGACTCGTTTGTAAATATGTATAAAAATTTAGGATAATAAATTAATTTTAAGATGACTTAAGCCATTTTGTTAAGCTCCTTCCTCCTTTGCTTGTCTCCACAGCCACCAGTCATTCCAGTCACATTCTGCTTTGTCAATTAAGATCCTGCAGGACCGAGTACAGTCCATTACAATATGTATATATATATATATATATATATATATATATATATATATATATATATATATATATATATATATATATATATATATATATGATATATAGACAAGTTCAGATACTTGAGTTCTATAGTAGAGGCTATGGAAGATAAAATATATTAGTTCAAATATATACTATAGTAGGTGTATGTCTGATAAACATTTTAACAAATATATACATATATAAATGTATATATGTATATATATAATATATATATATATATATATATATATATATATATATATATATATATATATATATATATATATATATATATATATATATATATATATATATATATATATATATATATATATATAAAACTTTATATTTACATAGAGTGGCTCTAGGGTTTTTAACTTCCTTGTTCTCAGCTAGTTTTTAGTCTTTTTGGGACTAGGTTGGCAGCCCATGCCCCCACCAAACAAACCTCTGTCCTCTAATCCCCTGGTACTTGCTGGAATGGCTTTTGGTTCTAGGTTATTTTCTTGAAGGTGAGACTGCTAGCCCTATACTTTTTCTACTCTGACCATCGCCCACCATGCCTAGCTGATTATCACCCAGGTAACAAATTCATTGCTCAGGTCAACAAGGGCACATTGGATATTTCTGGAAATTATAAATCAAAAAAGACAATAGCCACACCCAAATTCATTTTTCAACTGCAAGGTCAACGACGTACTTGATATTAGTAGCGTCATAAAATTACACATAAGGCTCGCCAGCAGTGTAACTAAGCCCTTTCATACGAACTGGCTAAAATACCCATTTCTTCTGCTAACTTATTCCCTGACTGATAAATTCTTTCTGTTGTATACTTCATTTATAGAATGTTGTTTAGGTCTTTTATCTCCTCCTCCCATTAACACTTTAGAACTATACCCCAGTTTCACCGACGTGTTATATTTTATTTTCTTCACATGACCAGATCAGCTCAATAACACTGTTATCCATCCTTTCCAGTTCATCTCTCTCTTTTCTTACCGCTTCAGTAATTGTACTTTAAACATATTTGGTATGCAAACTATTATTTTATCCCATCAGCCTTAAACTTTTTTTCTACTGTTTTTACTGAACGTCCAAACATCATTTCCATAAACGAGACATATCAACAATCCCTTCAATTATTTTATTTTTGCTTCCAAATACACTCATCCTCTCATTAAATTTTTTCCCTTACAAAACTTTCCCTTATACCTCGCTCATTTCTTTGATGAACATATTCTGTGATCCATCTCTTTTGTTAATCTATCTTCATTCACTAAGTTTACTTCAACGAAACATACTCATGTCATCTCTTCTAATATGCACTGGTCCATCTCCGCTACCTTTTATCCAACCAGTAACCTCTTTCTAGCTCTCATTTACTTTCGACCTTCTCTTTTACAAACACTTTCAAACTCTTGATGTGGTGACTTCCTTTTAACTGTCCCAGCCTTCACTATAAAGACTTCAAACATCAGCCAGGCCCACAAATTTGTCTCTACACCTTGTGAAATTCCGGTAACGTATTACATTACTTTATCAGTGCTTATAGCCGTGGAAACATAACACAGCCTTATTTTGTCCCACTTGCCAACCAGTCACTCTTCACAAAATGACTTTGACATGTGCTGCATTCAACACAAAAATCTCTAATAAGATTTATGAAGTTCCATTTTATGCCATATTTTCGTAGCACTGTTGATGTTCGTTTCTATAAATTCAGTTATAAGATTTGTCTGTGCCTATGCCATGCCACATACATACAGCCTTTATTCCCTTATTCTCAAAATTGTCTCTTATCTGTGTTAAAATAAACACTAGACCTGCATATTCCCTTCTTTTTCAAAAGACGCACTGCTCTTCTCCTGCTAGCCCTTTTGCCTTGTGTCTTCTTCATTCCCACCGCTATCCCTAGACTAAGGGATCAGTTGCCTTGATGAGTCTTCTCCAACGGATCAAGCGAGGTTTGAAGAATTGGCTCATGTTTTATGAGCGCTTCCCTTTGCAGTTGTCGACCACAGTTCTCAGCGGTGGGTCCAGCCTTTGACTGTAAATGTCTATCGGCAAGGCAGCACTTTTAGTCCTTTTGTCGACTTTTACGACAGGTTGAAGCCGTTTACCCTTGTGTCTTATTGTTTTAATCAAAATCTTACTATAAACTTTCACTGTTAATAAAAAAAAAGTAGCGTTATGTAATTC